>NC_135134.1:5698095-6001125 GCF_051014445.1 Colletes latitarsis | reverse complement strand
AAAGCCAAGGATCTAGCCATCAAGTATGAGAAATATGCGAAAGAATGAGCCTGCAGAGGGCAAATCCCAGGCCTAACCTAGGCATAACATGCGTTATCCTCTAAAATGTTGATCGAAACCAGGTTTAATCAACTATTTTAGTGTGGTACCACAATACTACGTGATCCAAACTAGAAAAGGCCCAGGATCTGGCCATCAAGTATGAGAAAAACGCGAAAGTATGAGCCTGATGATGGCAAATCACAGACCTATCCCAGACATAACTGGCGTTATCCTCTAAAATATTGACCGGGACCATGTTTAATTGACTGTTTTAGTGTGGTACCACTTTACTACGCGATTCAAAGCAGAAAAAACTCTCGATCAGGTCAACATGTATGCTAAACTGCGAAAGTATGACCCTGATGAGGGCAAATCCCAGGCATAAACTAGACCTAACATGCGTAATCCTCTAAAATATTGATCGAAACCAGGTTTAATGGACTGTTTCAGTGTGGTACCACATTAGTACGTGATCCAAACCAGAAAAAGCGAGGGATCTGTTCAACAAGTATGTGAGAAACGCGAAAATATGACCCTGATGAGGGCAAATCCCAGACTTATCCCAGACCTAACTTGCGTTATCCTATGAAATATTGATCGTAACCAGGTTTAATCAACTGTTTTAGTGTGGTACCACAATACTACGTGATCCAAACTAGAAAAAGCACAGGATCTGGCCATAAAGTATGAGAAAAACGCGAAAGTGTGAGCCTGATGAGGGCAAATCCCACACCTATCCCAGACATAACTTGCGTTATCCTCTAAAATATTGATCGAAACCAGGTTTAATGGACTCTTTCGGTGTGGTACCACATTACTACGTTATCCAAAGCAGAAAAAACCCAGGATCTGTTCAACAAGTATGTGAAGAATGCGAAAGTATGAGACTGATGAGGGCAAATCCCAGACCTAACCTAGACATAACATGCGTTATCCTCTAAAATATTCATCGAAGCCAGGTCTAATTAACTGTTTCAGTGTGGTACCCACATTACTACGTGATCCAAACCAGCAAAAGCCCGGAATCTGGCCACCAAGTATGAGAAATATGCGAAAGTACGAGCCTGATGAGAGCAAATCCCAGGCCTAACCTAGACATAACATGCGTTATCCTCTAGAATATTGATCGAAACCAGGTTTAATTGACCGTTTCAGTGTGGTACCACATTGCTACGTGATCCAATCCAGAATTAGCCCAGGATCTAGCCATGAAGTATGAGAAATATGCGAAAGTATGAGCCCGATGGGGGCAAATCCTTGACCTAACCCAGACCTAGCAAGCGTTATCCTCTAAAATATTTATCAAGACCAGGTTTAATTGAATGTTTCAGTGTGGTACCACATTACTACGCGATACAAACCAGACAAAACCCAGGATCCGTTCAACAAGTATGTGATGAATGCGAAAGTATGAGACTGACGAGGGCAAATCCTAGACCTAACCTAGACATAACATGCGATATCCACTAAAATATTCATCGAAACCAGGTTTAATGGACTGTTTCAGTGTGGTACCACTTTGCTACGTTATCCAAAGCAGAAAAAACCATCGATCAGGTCAACATGTATGTTAAAACTGCGAAGGTATGACCCCGATTAGGGCAAATCCCAGGCCTAACCTAGACCTAACATGCGTTATCCTCTAAAATATTTATCAAGACCAGGTTTAACTGACTGTTTCAGTGTGGCATCACATTACTACGTGATCCAAACCAGAAAAAGCCCAGAATCTGGCCATCAAGTATGATAAATATGCAAAAGCTCGAGCCAGATGAGAGCAAATCCCAGACCTAACCTAGACGTACCATGCGTTATTCTCTAAAATATTGATCGAAACCAGGTTTAATGCACTGTTTCAGTGTGGTACGACATTACTACATGATCCAAAACAGAAAAAGCCAGGGATCTGTTCAACAAGTATGTGAAAAACGCGAAAGTATGAGCCTGATGAGGGCAAATCCCAGACCTATCCCAGACATTACTTGCGTTATCCTCTAAAATATTGATCGAAACCAGGTTTAATCGACTGTTTTAGTGTGGTACAACATTACTACGTTATCCAAACCAGAAAAAGTCCAGGATCTAGCCATCAAGTATGAGAAATATGCGAAAGTATGAGCCTGCTGAGGGCAAATCCTAGACATAACCCAGACCTAACAGGAGTTATCCTCTAAAATATTCATCGAAACCTGGTTTAATTAACTGTTTCAGTGTGGTACCCACATTACTATGTGATCCAATCCAGAAAAAGCCGGGGATCTGTTCAACAAGTATGTGAAAAATGCGGATGTATGACCCTGATGAGGGCAAATCCCAGACATATCCCAGACAAAACTTGCGTTGTCCAGTAAAATATTGATGGAAACCAGGTTTAATTGACTGTTTCAGTGTGGTACTACATTACTACGTGATCCAATCCAGAAAAAGCCAAGGATCTAGCCATCAAGTATGAGAAATATGCGAAAGAATGAGCCTGCAGAGGGCAAATCCCAGGCCTAACCTAGGCATAACATGCGTTATCCTCTAAAATGTTGATCGAAACCAGGTTTCATCAACTATTTTAGTGTGGTACCACAATACTACGTGATCCAAACTAGAAAAGGCCCAGGATCTGGCCATCAAGTATGAGAAAAACGCGAAAGTATGAGCCTGATGATGGCAAATCACAGACCTATCCCAGACATAACTTGCGTTATCCTCTAAAATATTGACCGGGACCATGTTTAATTGACTGTTTTAGTGTGGTACCACTTTACTACGCGATTCAAAGCAGAAAAAACTCTCGATCAGGTCAACATGTATGCTAAACTGCGAAAGTATGACCCTGATGAGGGCTAATCCCAGGCATAAACTAGACCTAACATGCGTAATCCTCTAAAATATTGATCGAAACCAGGTTTAATTGACCGTTTCAGTGTGGTACCACATTACTACGTGATTCAATCCAGAAAAAGCCCAGGAATCTGGCCATCAAGTATGAGAAATATGCGAAAGTACGAGCCTGATGAGAGCAAATCCCAGGCCTAACCTAGACCTAGCATGCGTAATCCTCTAAAATATTGATCGAAACCAGGATTAGTGGTCTGCTTCAGTGTGATACCACATTACTACGTGATCGAAACCAGAAAAAAACCAGGATCTGTTCAAGAAGTATGTGAAGAATGCGAAAGTATGAGACTTATGAGGGCAAATCCTAGACCTAACCTAGACATAACATGCGTTATCCTCTAAAATATTGATCGAAACCAGGTTTAATGGACTGTTTAAGTGTGGTACCACATTACTACGTGATCCAAACCAGAAAAAACCCAGGATCTGTTCAACAAGTGTGTGAAAAACGTGAAAGTACGAGCCTGATGAGGGCAAATCCCAGACCTATCCCAGACCTAACTTGCGTTATCCTCTAAAATATTGATCGAAACCAGGTTTAATAGACCGTTTCAGTGTGGTACCACATTACTACGTGATCCAATCCAGAAAAAGCCCAGGATCTAGCCATGAAGTATGAGAAATAAGCGAAAGTATGAGCCTGACGAGGGCAAATCCTAGACATATCCCAAATCTAACTTGCGTTGTCCACTAAAATATTGATGGAAACCAGGTTTAATTGTCTGTTTCAGTGTGGTACTACATTATTACGTGATCCAATCCAGAAAAAACCATCGGTCAGGTCAACATGTATGTTAAAACTGCGAAAGTATGACCCCGATTAGGGCAAATCCCAGGCCTAACCTAGACCTAACATGCGTTATCCACTAAAATATTTATCAAGACCAGGTTTAACTGACTGTTTCAGTGTGGCATCACATTACTACGAGATCCAAACCAGAAAAAGCCCAGAATCTGGCCATCAAGTATGATAAATATGCAAAAGTTCGAGCCAGATGAGAGCAAATCCCAGACCTAACCTAGACGTACCATTCGTTATTCTCTAGAATATTGATCGAAACCAGATTTAATTGACCGTTTCAGTGTGGTACCACATTGCTACGTGATCCAATCCAGAATTAGCCCAGGATCTAGCTATAAAGTATGAGAAATATGCGAAAGTATGAGCCCGATGGGGGCAAATCCTTGACCTAACCCAGACCTAACATGCGTTATCCTCTAAAATATTTATCAAGACCAGGTTTAATTGAATGTTTCAGTGTGGTACCACATTACTACGTGATACAAACCAGACAAAACCCAGGATCCGTTCAACAAGTATGTGATGAATGCGACAGTATGAGACTGACGAGGGCAAATCCTAGACCTAACCTAGACCTAACATGCGTAATCCTCTAAAATATTGATCGAAACCAGGTTTAACGGACTCTTTCAGTGTGGTACCACATTACTACGTTATCCAAAGCAGAAAAAACCCAGGATCTGTTCAACAAGTATGTGAAGGATGCGAAAGTATGAGACTGACGAGGGCAAATCCTAGACCTAACCTAGACATAACATGCGTTATCCTCTAAAATATTCATCGAAGCCAGGTCTAATTAACTGTTTCAGTGTGGTACCCACATTACTACGTGATCCAAACCAGCAAAAGCCCGGAATCTGGCCATCAAGTATGAGAAATATGCGAAAGTACGAGCCTGATGAGAGCAAATCCCAGGCCTAACCTAGACATAACATGCGTTATCCTCTAGAATATTGATCGAAACCAGGTTTAATTGACCGTTTCAGTGTGGTACCACATTGCTACGTGATCCAATCCAGAATTAGCCCAGGATCTAGCCATGAAGTATGAAAAATATGCGAAAGTATGAGCCCGATGGGGGCAAATCCTTGACCTAACCCAGACCTAACATGCGTTATCCTCTAAAATATTTATCAAGACCAGGTTTAACTGAATGTTTCAGTGTGGTACCACATTACTACGTGATACAAACCAGACAAAACCCAGGATCCGTTCAACAAGTATGTGATGAATGCGAAAGTATGAGACTGACGAGGGCAAATCCTAGACCTAACCTAGACATAACATGCGATATCCACTAAAATATTCATCGAAGCCAGGTTTAATTAACTGTTTCAGTGTGGTACCACATTACTACGTGATCCAAAGCAGAAAAAACCATCGATCAGGTCAACATGTATGTTAAAACTGCGAAAGTATGACCCCGATTAGGGCAAATCCCAGGCCTAACCTAGACCTAACATGCGTTATCCTCTAAAATATTTATCAAGACCAGGTTTAACTGACTGTTTCAGTGTGGCATCACATTACTACGTGATCCAAACCAGAAAAAGCCCAGAATCTGGCCATCAAGTATGATAAATATGCAAAAGTTCGAGCCAGATGAGAGCAAATCCCAGACCTAACCTAGACGTACCATGCGTTATTCTCTAAAATATTGACCGAAACCAGGTTTAATGGACTGTTTCAGTGTGGTACGACATTACTACATGATCCAAAACAGAAAAAGCCAGGGATCTGTTCAACAAGTATGTGAAAAACGCGAAAGTATGAGCCTGATGAGGGCAAATCCCAGACCTATCCCAGACATAACTTGCGTTATCCTCTAAAATATTTATCAAGACCAGGTTTAACTGACTGTTTCAGTGTGGCATCACATTACTACGTTATCCAAAGCAGAAAAAACCCAGGATCTGTTCAACAAGTATGTGAAGAATGCGAAAGTATGAGACTGACGTGGGCAAATCCTAGACCTGACCTAGACATAACATGCGTTATCCTCTAAAATATTCATCGAAGCCAGGTCTAATTAACTGTTTCAGTGTGGTACCCACATTACTACGTGATCCAAACCAGCAAAAGCCCGGAATCTGGCCACCAAGTATGAGAAATATGCGAAAGTACGAGCCTGATGAGAGCAAATCCCAGGCCTAACCTAGACATAACATGCGTTATCCTCTAGAATATTGATCGAAACCAGGTTTAATTGACCGTTTCAGTGTGGTACCACATTGCTACGTGATCCAATCCAGAATTAGCCCAGGATCTAGCCATGAAGTATGAGAAATATGCGAAAGTATGAGCCCGATGGGGGAAATCCTTGACCTAACCCAGACCTAACAAGCGTTATCCTCTAAAATATTTATCAAGACCAGGTTTAATTGAATGTTTCAGTGTGGTACCACATTACTACGCGATACAAACCAGACAAAACCCAGGATCCGTTCAACAAGTATGTGATGAATGCGAAAGTATGAGACTGACGAGGGCAAATCCTAGACCTAACCTAGACATAACATGCGTTATCCTCTAAAATATTCATCGAAGCCAGGTCTAATTAACTGTTTCAGTGTGGTACCCACATTACTACGTGATCCAAACCAGCAAAAGCCCGGAATCTGGCCATCAAGTATGAGAAATATGCGAAAGTACGAGCCTGATGAGAGCAAATCCCAGGCCTAACCTAGACATAACATGCGTTATCCTCTAGAATATTGATCGGAACCAGGTTTAATTGACCGTTTCAGTGTGGTACCACATTGCTACGTGATCCAATCCAGAATTAGCCCAGGATCTAGCCATGAAGTATGAAAAATATGCGAAAGTATGAGCCCGATGGGGGCAAATCCTTGACCTAACCCAGACCTAACATGCGTTATCCTCTAAAATATTTATCAAGACCAGGTTTAACTGAATGTTTCAGTGTGGTACCACATTACTACGTGATACAAACCAGACAAAACCCAGGATCCGTTCAACAAGTATGTGATGAATGCGAAAGTATGAGACTGACGAGGGCAAATCCTAGACCTAACCTAGACATAACATGCGATATCCACTAAAATATTCATCGAAGCCAGGTTTAATTAACTGTTTCAGTGTGGTACCACATTACTACGTGATCCAAACCAGAAAAAGCCCGGAATCTGGCCATCAAGTATGTGAAAAACGCGAAAGTACGAGCCCCATGAGTGCAAATCCCAGGCCTAACCTAGACCTAACATGCGTAATCCTCTAATATATTGATCGAAACCAGGTTTAATGGACTGTTTCAGTGTGGTACCACTTTGCTACGTTATCCAAAGCAGAAAAAACCATCGATCAGGTCAACATGTATGTTAAAACTGCGAAAGTATGACCCCGATTAGGGCAAATCCCAGGCCTAACCTAGACCTAACATGCGTTATCCTCTAAAATATTTATCAAGACCAGGTTTAACTGAATGTTTCAGTGTGGTACCACATTACTACGTGATACAAACCAGACAAAACCCAGGATCTGTTCAACAAGTATGTGAAGAATGCGAAAGTATGAGACTGACGTGGGCAAATCCTAGACCTGACCTAGACATAACATGCGTTATCCTCTAAAATATTCATCGAAGCCAGGTCTAATTAACTGTTTCAGTGTGGTACCCACATTACTACATGATCCAAAACAGAAAAGCCAGGGATCTGTTCAACAAGTTTGTGAAAAACGCGAAAGTATGAGCCTGATGAGGGCAAATCCCAGACCTATCCCAGACATTACTTGCGTTATCCTCTAAAATATTGATCGAAACCAGGTTTAATCGACTGTTTTAGTGTGGTACAACATTACTACGTTATCCAAACCAGAAAAAGTCCAGGATCTAGCCATCAAGTATGAGAAATATGCGAAAGTATGAGCCTGCTGAGGGCAAATCCTAGACATAACCCAGACCTAACAGGAGTTATCCTCTAAAATATTCATCGAAACCTGGTTTAATTAACTGTTTCAGTGTGGTACCCACATTACTATGTGATCCAATCCAGAAAAAGCCAGGGATCTGTTCAACAAGTATGTGAAAAATGCGGATGTATGACCCTGATGAGGGCAAATCCCAGACATATCCCAGACAAAACTTGCGTTGTCCAGTAAAATATTGATGGAAACCAGGTTTAATTGACTGTTTCAGTGTGGTACTACATTACTACGTGATCCAATCCAGAAAAAGCCAAGGATCTAGCCATCAAGTATGAGAAATATGCGAAAGAATGAGCCTGCAGAGGGCAAATCCCAGGCCTAACCTAGGCATAACATGCGTTATCCTCTAAAATGTTGATCGAAACCAGGTTTAATCAACTATTTTAGTGTGGTACCACAATACTACGTGATCCAAACTAGAAAAGGCCCAGGATCTGGCCATCAAGTATGAGAAAAACGCGAAAGTATGAGCCTGATGATGGCAAATCACAGACCTATCCCAGACATAACTTGCGTTATCCTCTAAAATATTGACCGGGACCATGTTTAATTGACTGTTTTAGTGTGGTACCACTTTACTACGCGATTCAAAGCAGAAAAAACTCTCGATCAGGTCAACATGTATGCTAAACTGCGAAAGTATGACCCTGATGAGGGCAAATCCCAGGCATAAACTAGACCTAACATGCGTAATCCTCTAAAATATTGATCGAAACCAGGTTTAATGGACTGTTTCAGTGTGGTACCACATCAGTACGTGATCCAAACCAGAAAAAGCGAGGTATCTGTTCAACAAGTATGTGAGAAACGCGAAAATATGACCCTGATGAGGGCAAATCCCAGACTTATCCCAGACCTAACTTGCGTTATCCTATAAAATATTGATCGAAACCAGGTTTAATCAACTGTTTTAGTGTGGTACCACAATACTACGTGATCCAAACTAGAAAAAGCCCAGGATCTGTTCAACAAGTATGTGAAGTATGCGAAAGTATGAGTCTGATGAGGGCAAATTCCAGGACTAACCTAGACATAACATGCGTTATCCTCTAAAATATTGATCGAAACCAGGTTTAATGGACCGTTTCAGTGTGGTACCACATTACTACGTGATTCAATCCAGAAAAAGCCCAGGATCTGTTCAACAAGTATGTGAAGTATGCAAAAGTATGAGTCTGATGAGGGCAAATCCCAGGACTAACCTAGACATAACATGCGTTATCCTCTAAAATATTGATCGAAACCAGGTTTAATGGACTGTTTCAGTGTGGTACCACATTACTACGTGATCCAAACAAGAAAAAGCCTGGGATCTGCTCAGCAAGTATGTGAAAAACGTGAAAATATGACCCTGATGAGTGCAAATCCCAGACCTTGCCCGGACCTAACTTGCGTTATCCTCTATGATATTGATGGAAACAGGGTTTAATTGACTGTTTCAGTGTGGTACCACATTACTACGTGATCCAAACCAGAATTAGCCCAGGATCTAGCCATGAAGTATGAGAAATATGCGAAAGTATGAGCCCGATGGGGGCAAATCCTTGACCTAACCCAGACCTAACATGCGTTATCCTCTAAAATATTTATCAAGACCAGGTTTAATTGAATGTTTCAGTGTGGTACCACATTACTACGTGATACAAACCAGACAAAACCCAGGATCCGTTCAACAAGTATGTGATGAATGCGAAAGTATGAGACTGACGAGGGCAAATCCTAGACCTAACCTAGGCCTAACATGCGTAATCCTCTAAAATATTGATCGAAACCAGGTTTAACGGACTCTTTCAGTGTGGTACCACATTATTACGTTATCCAAAGCAGAAAAAACCCAGGATCTGTTCAACAAGTATGTGAAGAATGCGAAAGTATGAGACTGACGAGGGCAAATCCTAGACCTAACCTAGACATAACATGCGTTATCCTCTAAAATATTCATCGAAGCCAGGTCTAATTAACTGTTTCAGTGTGGTACCCACATTACTATGTGATCCAAACCAGCAAAAGCCCGGAATCTGGCCATCAAGTATGAGAAATATGCGAAAGTACGAGCCTGATGAGAGCAAATCCCAGGCCTAACCTAGACATAACATGCGTTATCCTCTAGAATATTGATCGAAACCAGGTTTAATTGACCGTTTCAGTGTGGTACCACATTGCTACGTGATCCAATCCAGAATTAGCCCAGGATCTAGCCATGAAGTATGAGAAATATGCGAAAGTATGAGCCCGATGGGGGCAAATCCTTGACCTAACCCAGACCTAACATGCGTTATCCTCTAAAATATTTATCAAGACCAGGTTTAATTGAATGTTTCAGTGTGGTACCACATTACTACGTGATACAAACCAGACAAAACCCAGGATCCGTTCAACAAGTATGTGATGAATGCGAAAGTATGAGACTGACGAGGGCAAATCCTAGACCTAACCTAGACATAACATGCGATATCCACTAAAATATTCATCGAAGCCAGGTTTAATTAACTGTTTCAGTGTGGTACCACATTACTACGTGATCCAAACCAGAAAAAGCCCGGAATCTGGCTATCAAGTATGTGAAAAACGCGAAAGTACGAGCCCCATGAGTGCAAATCCCAGGCCTAACCTAGACCAAACATGCGTAATCCTCTAAAATATTGATCGAAACCAGGTTTAATGGACTGTTTCAGTGTGGTACCACTTTGCTACGTTATCCAAAGCAGAAAAAACCATCGATCAGGCCAACATGTATGTTAAAACTGCGAAAGTATGACCCTGATTAGGGCAAATCCCAGGCCTAACCTAGACCTAACATGCGTTATCATCTAAAATATTGATCGAAACCAGGTTTAGTGGACTGCTTCAGTGTGGTACCACGTTACTACGTGATCCAAACCAGAAAAAGGCATGGATCTGTTCAACAGGTATGTGAAGAATGCGGAAGTATGAGGCTGATGAGGGCAAATCCCAGACCTATCCCAGACATAACTTGCGTTATCCTCTAAAATATTGATCGATACCAGGTTTAATCAACTGTTTCAGTGTGGTACCCACATTACTACGTGATCCAATCCAGAAAAAGCCCAGGATCTGTTCAACAAGTGTGTGAAGTATGCGAAAGTATGAGTCTGATGAGGGCAAATCCCAGGCCTAACCTACACATAACATGCCTTATCCTCTAAAATATTGATCGAAACCAGGTTTAGTGGACTGCTTCAGTGTGGTACCACGTTACTACCTGATCCAAACTAGAAAAAGCCCAGGATCTGGCCATCAAGTATGAGAAAGACGCGAAAGTATGAGACTGATGAGGGCAAATCCCAGACCTATCCCAGACATAACATGCGTTAACCTCTAAAATATTGATCGAAACCAGGTTTAATTAACTGTTTCAGTGTGGTACCCACATTACTACGTGATCCACTCCAGTAAAAGCCCAGGACCTGTTCAACAAGTATGTGAAGTATGCGAAAGTATGAGTCTGATGAGGGCATATCCCAGGCCTAACCTAGACATAACATGCCTTATCCTCTAAAATATTGACCGAGACCATGTTTAATTGACTGTTTTAGTGTGGTACCACTTTACTACGCGATTCAAAGCAGAAAAAACTCTCGATCAGGTCAACATGTATGCTAAACTGCGAAAGTATGACCCTGATGAGGGCAAATCCCAGGCATAACCTAGACCTAACATGCGTAATCCTCTAAAATATTGATCGAAACAAGGTTTAATGGACTGTTTCAGTGTGGTACCACATTAGTACGTGATCCTAACCAGAAAAAGCGAGGGATCTGTCAACAAGTATGTGAGAAACGCGAAAATATGACCCTGATGAGGGCAAATCCCAGACATATCCCAGACCTAACTTGCGTTATCCCATAAAATATTGATCGAAACCAGGTTTAATCAACTGTTTTAGTGTGGTACCACAATACTACGTGATCCAATCCAGAATTAGCCCAGGATCTAGCCATGAAGTATGAGAAATATGCGAAAGTATGAGCCCGATGGGGGCAAATCCTTGACCTAACCCAGACCTAACATGCGTTATCCTCTAAAATATTTATCAAGACCAGGTTTAATTGAATGTTTCAGTGTGGTACCACATTACTACGTGATACAAACCAGACAAAACCCAGGATCCGTTCAACAAGTATGTGATGAATGCGAAAGTATCAGACTGACGAGGGCAAATCCTAGACCTAACCTAGACATAACATGCGATATCCACTAAAATATTCATCGAAGCCAGGTTTAATTAACTGTTTCTGAGTGGTACCACATTACTACGTGATCCAAACCAGAAAGAGCCCGGAATCTGGCCATCAAGTATGTGAAAAACGCGAAAGTACGAGCCCCATGTGTGCAAATCCCAGGCCTAACCTAGACCTAACATGCGTAATCCTCTAAAATATTGATCGAAACCAGGTTTAATGGACCGTTTCGGTGTGGTACCACTTTGCTACGTTATCCAAAGCAGAAAAAACCATCGATCAGGCCAACATGTATGTTAAAACTGCGAAAGTATGACCCTGATTACGGCAAATCCCAGGCCTAACCCAGACCTATCATGCGTTATCATCTAAAATATTGATCGAAACCAGGTTTGGTGGACTGCGTCAGTGTGGTACCACGTTACTACGTGATCCAAACTAGAAAAAGCCCAGGATCTGGCCATCAAGTATGAGAAAAACGCGAAAGTATGAGACTGATGAGGGCAAATCCCAGACCTATCCCAGACATAACATGCGTTATCCTCTAAAATATTGATCGAAACCAGGTTTAGTGGACTGCTTCAGTGTGGTACCACGGTACTACCTGATCCAAACTAGAAAAAGCCCAGGATCTGGCCATCAAGTATGAGAAAGACGCGAAAGTATGAGACTGATGAGGGCAAATCCCAGACCTATCCCAGACATAAATTGCGTTATCCTCTAAAATATTGATCGAAACCAGGTTTAATTAACTGTTTCAGTGTGGTACCCACATTACTACGTGATCCAATCCAGAAAAAGCCCAGGATCTGTTCAACAAGTATGTGAAGTATGCGAAAGTATGAGTCTGATGAGGGCAAATCCCAGGCCTAACCTAGACATAACATGCCTTATCCTCTAAAATATTGATCGAAACCAGGTTTAGTGGACTGCTTCAGTGTGGTACCACGGTACTACCTGATCCAAACTAGAAAAAGCCCAGGATCTGGCCATCAAGTATGAGAAAGACGCGAAAGTATGAGACTGATGAGGGCAAATCCCAGACCTATCCCAGACATAAATTGCGTTATCCTCTAAAATATTGATCGAAACCAGGTTTAATTAACTGTTTCAGTGTGGTACCCACATTACTACGTGATCCAATCCAGAAAAAGCCCAGGACCAGTTCAACAAGTATGTGAAGTATGCGAAAGTATGAGTCTGATGAGGGCAAATCCCAGGCCTAACCTAGACATAACATGCCTTACCCTCTATAATATTGATCGAAACCAGGTTTAGTGGACTGCTTCAGTGTGGTACCACGTTACTACCTGATCCAAACTAGAAAAAGCCCAGGATCTGGCCATCAAGTATGAGAAAGACGCGAAAGTATGAGACTGATGAGGGCAAATCCCAGACCTATCCCAGACATAACTTGCGTTATCCTCTAAAATATTGATCGAAACCAGGTTTAATTAACTGTTTCAGTGTGGTACCCACATTACTACGTGATCCAATCCAGAAAAAGCCCAGGACCTGTTCAACAAGTATGTGAAGTATGCGAAAGTATGAGTCTGATGAGGGCAAATCCCAGGCCTAACCTAGACATAACATGCCTTATCCTCTAAAATATTGATCGAAACCAGGTTTAGTGGACTGCTTCGGTGTGGTACCACGTTACTACCTGATCCAAACCAGAAAAAGGCATGGATCTGTTCAACAATTATGTGAAAAACGCGAAAGTATGAGTCTGATGAGGGCAAATCCCAGGACTAACCTAGACATAACATGCATTGTCCTTTAAAATATTGATCGAAACCAGGTTTAGTGGACTGCGTCAGTGTGGTACCACGTTACTACGTGATCCAAACCAGAAAAATGCATGGATCTGTTCAACAGGTATGTGAAGAATGCGGAAGTATGAGATTGATGAGGGCAAATCCTAGACCTAACCTAGACATAACATGCGTTATCCTCTAAAATATTGATCGAAACCAGGTTCAATGGACTGTTTCAGTGTGGTACCACATTACTACGTGATCTAAACCACAGAAAACCCAGGATCTGTTCATCAAGTGTGTGAAAAACGTGAAAGTACGAGCCTGATGAGGGCAAATCCCAGACCTATCCCAGACATAACTTGCGTTATCCTCTAAAATATTGATCGAAACCAGGTTTAATTGAATGTTTCAGTGTGGTACCACATTACTACGTGATACAAACCAGACAAAACCCAGGATCCGTTCAACAAGTATGTGATGAATGCGAAAGTATGAGACTGACGAGGGCAAATCCTAGACCTAACCTTGACATAACATGCGATATCCACTAAAATATTCATCGAAGCCAGGTTTAATTAACTGTTTCAGTGTGGTACCACATTACTACGTGATCCAAACCAGAAAAATCCCGGAATCTGGCCATCAAGTATGTGAAAAACGCGAAAGTACGAGCCCGATGAGTGCAAATCCCAGGCCTAACCTAGACCTAACATGCGTAGTCCTCTAAAATATTGATCGAAACCAGGTTTAATGGACTGTTTCAGTGTGGTACCACTTTGCTACGTTATCCAAAGCAGAAAAAGCCATCGATCAGGCCAACATGTATGTTAAAACTGCGAAAGTATGACCCTGATTAGGGCAAATCCCAGGCCTAACCTAGACCTAACATGCGTTATCATCTAAAATATTGATCGAAACCAGGTTTAGTGGACTGCTTCAGTGTGGTACCACGTTACTACGTGATCCAAACTAGAAAAAGCCCAGGATCTGGCCATCAAGTATGAGAAAAACGCGAAAGTATGAGACTGATGAGGGCAAATCCCAGACCTATCCCAGACACAACTTGCCTTATCCTCTAAAATATTGATCGAAACCAGGTTTAATTGACCGTTTCAGTGTGGTACCACATCAGTACGTGATCCAATCCAGAAAAAGCCCAGGATCTAGCCATGAAGTATGAGAAATAAGCGAAAGTATGAGCCTGACGAGGGCAAATCCTAGACCAAACCCAGACCTAACATGCGTTATCCTCTAAAATATTTATCAAGACCAGGTTTAATTGAATGTTTCGGGGTGGTACCACATTACTGCGTGATCCAAACCAGAAATAGCCCAGGATCTGTTCTACAAGTATGTGAAAAACGCGAAAGTATGAGCCTGATGAGGGCAAATCCCACACCTATCCCAGACATAACTTGCGTTATCCTCTAAAATATTGATCGAAACCAGGATTAATCAGCCGTTTTAGTGTGGTATCACAATACTACGTGATCCAAACTAGAAAAAGCCCAGGATCTGGCCATCAAGTATGAGAAAAACGCGAAAGTATGAGACTGATGAGGGCAAATCCCAGACCTATCCCAGACATAACTTGCGTTATCCTCTAAAATATTGATCGATACCAAGTTTAATCAACTGCTTCAGTGTGGTACCCACATTACTACGTGATCCAATCCAGAAAAAGCCCAGGATCTGTTCAACAAGTATGTGAAGTATGAGAAAGTCTGAGTCTGATGAGGGCAAATCCCAGGCCTAACCTAAACATAACATGCCTTATCCTCTAAAATATTGATCGAAACCAGGTTTAGTGGACTGCTTCAGTGTGGTACCACGTTACTACGTGATCCAAACCAGAAAAAGGCATGGATCTGTTCAACAGGTATGTGAAGAATGCGGAAGTATGAGGCTGATGAGGGCAAATCCCAGACCTATCCCAGACATAACTTGCGTTATACTCTAAAATATTGATCGATACCAGGTTTAATCAACTGTTTCAGTGTGGTACCCACATTACTACGTGATCCAATCCAGAAAAAGCCCAGGATCTGTTCAACAAGCATGTGAAGTATGCGAAAGTCTGAGTCTGATGAGGGCAAATCCCAGGACAAACCTAGACATAACATGCGCTGTCGTTTAAAATATTGATCGAAACCAGGTTTAGTGGACTGCTTCTGTGTGGTACCACGTTACTACGTGATCCAAACCAGAAAAAGGCATGGATCTCTTCAACAGGTATGTGAAGAATGCGGAAGTATGAGACTGATGAGGGCAAATCCTAGACCTAACCTAGACATAACATGCGTTATCCTCTAAAATATTGATCGAAACCAGTTTCAATGGACTGTTTCAGTGTGGTACCACATTACTACGTGATCTAAACCACAAAAAACCCAGGATCTGTTCAACAAGTGTGTGAAAAACGTGAAAGTACGAGCCTGATGAGTGCAAATCCCAGACCTATCCCAGACATAACTTGCGTTATCCTCTAAAATATTGATCGAAACCAGGTTTAATTGACTGTTTCAGTGTGGTACCACATTACTACGTGATGCAAACCAGAAAAAACCCTGGATCTGTTCAACAAGTATGTGAAAAACGCGAAAATATGACCCTGATGAGGGCAAATCCCAGGCCTAACCTAGATCTAACATGGTGTATCCTCTAAAATATTGTCCGTATCCAGGTTTAATTAACTGTTTCAGTGTGGTACCACATTACTACGTGATCCAATCCAGAGAAATCCAAGGATCTGGCCAACAAGAATGACAAATATGCGAAAGTATGAGTCTGATGAGGGCAAATCCGAGGCCTCACCCAGACCTAACATGCGTTATCCAGTAAAATACTGTTCGAGACCAGGATTACTCGACTGTTTCAGGGTGGTACCAATTTACTACGTGATACAAACTAGAAATAAGCCAGGATCTGTTCAACAAGTATGTGAGGAATGCGAAAGTATTGGTCTGATGAGGGCAAATCCTAGCCCTAACCCAGACCTAACATGCGTTATCATCTATAATATTGATCGAACCCAGGTTTATTCAACTGTTTCAGTGTGGTACCACATTACTACGTGGTCCAATCCAGAAAAATCCAAGGATCTGGCCAACAAGTATGACAAATATGCGAAAGTATGAGCCAGATGAGGGCAAATCCGAGGCCTCACCCAGACATAAATTGCGTTATCCTCTAAAATATTGATCGAAACCAGGTTTAATTAACTGTTTCAGTGTGGTACCCACATTACTACGTGATCCAATCCAGAAAAAGCCCAGGATCTGTTCAACAAGTATGTGAAGTATGCGAAAGTATGAGTCTGATGAGGGCAAATCCCAGGCCTAACCTAGACATAACATGCCTTATCCTCTAAAATATTGATCGAAACCAGGTTTTGTGGACTGCTTCAGTGTGGTACCACGGTACTACCTGATCCAAACTAGAAAAAGCCCAGGATCTGGCCATCAAGTATGAGAAAGACGCGAAAGTATGAGACTGATGAGGGCAAATCCCAGACCTATCCCAGACATAAATTGCGTTATCCTCTAAAATATTGATCGAAACCAGGTTTAATTAACTGTTTCAGTGTGGTACCCACATTACTACGTGATCCAATCCAGAAAAAGCCCAGGACCAGTTCAACAAGTATGTGAAGTATGCGAAAGTATGAGTCTGATGAGGGCAAATCCCAGGCCTAACCTAGACATAACATGCCTTACCCTCTATAATATTGATCGAAACCAGGTTTAGTGGACTGCTTCAGTGTGGTACCACGTTACTACCTGATCCAAACTAGAAAAAGCCCAGGATCTGGCCATCAAGTATGAGAAAGACGCGAAAGTATGAGACTGATGAGGGCAAATCCCAGACCTATCCCAGACATAACTTGCGTTATCCTCTAAAATATTGATCGAAACCAGGTTTAATTAACTGTTTCAGTGTGGTACCCACATTACTACGTGATCCAATCCAGAAAAAGCCCAGGACCTGTTCAACAAGTATGTGAAGTATGCGAAAGTATGAGTCTGATGAGGGCAAATCCCAGGCCTAACCTAGACATAACATGCCTTATCCTCTAAAATATTGATCGAAACCAGGTTTAGTGGACTGCTTCGGTGTGGTACCACGTTACTACCTGATCCAAACCAGAAAAAGGCATGGATCTGTTCAACAATTATGTGAAAAACGCGAAAGTATGAGTCTGATGAGGGCAAATCCCAGGACTAACCTAGACATAACATGCATTGTCCTTTAAAATATTGATCGAAACCAGGTTTAGTGGACTGCGTCAGTGTGGTACCACGTTACTACGTGATCCAAACCAGAAAAATGCATGGATCTGTTCAACAGGTATGTGAAGAATGCGGAAGTATGAGATTGATGAGGGCAAATCCTAGACCTAACCTAGACATAACATGCGTTATCCTCTAAAATATTGATCGAAACCAGGTTCAATGGACTGTTTCAGTGTGGTACCACATTACTACGTGATCTAAACCACAGAAAACCCAGGATCTGTTCATCAAGTGTGTGAAAAACGTGAAAGTACGAGCCTGATGAGGGCAAATCCCAGACCTATCCCAGACATAACTTGCGTTATCCTCTAAAATATTGATCGAAACCAGGTTTAATTGAATGTTTCAGTGTGGTACCACATTACTACGTGATACAAACCAGACAAAACCCAGGATCCGTTCAACAAGTATGTGATGAATGCGAAAGTATGAGACTGACGAGGGCAAATCCTAGACCTAACCTTGACATAACATGCGATATCCACTAAAATATTCATCGAAGCCAGGTTTAATTAACTGTTTCAGTGTGGTACCACATTACTACGTGATCCAAACCAGAAAAATCCCGGAATCTGGCCATCAAGTATGTGAAAAACGCGAAAGTACGAGCCCGATGAGTGCAAATCCCAGGCCTAACCTAGACCTAACATGCGTAGTCCTCTAAAATATTGATCGAAACCAGGTTTAATGGACTGTTTCAGTGTGGTACCACTTTGCTACGTTATCCAAAGCAGAAAAAACCATCGATCAGGCCAACATGTATGTTAAAACTGCGAAAGTATGACCCTGATTAGGGCAAATCCCAGGCCTAACCTAGACCTAACATGCGTTATCATCTAAAATATTGATCGAAACCAGGTTTAGTGGACTGCTTCAGTGTGGTACCACGTTACTACGTGATCCAAACTAGAAAAAGCCCAGGATCTGGCCATCAAGTATGAGAAAAACGCGAAAGTATGAGACTGATGAGGGCAAATCCCAGACCTATCCCAGACACAACTTGCCTTATCCTCTAAAATATTGATCGAAACCAGGTTTAATTGACCGTTTCAGTGTGGTACCACATCAGTACGTGATCCAATCCAGAAAAAGCCCAGGATCTAGCCATGAAGTATGAGAAATAAGCGAAAGTATGAGCCTGACGAGGGCAAATCCTAGACCAAACCCAGACCTAACATGCGTTATCCTCTAAAATATTTATCAAGACCAGGTTTAATTGAATGTTTCGGGGTGGTACCACATTACTGCGTGATCCAAACCAGAAATAGCCCAGGATCTGTTCTACAAGTATGTGAAAAACGCGAAAGTATGAGCCTGATGAGGGCAAATCCCACACCTATCCCAGACATAACTTGCGTTATCCTCTAAAATATTGATCGAAACCAGGATTAATCAGCCGTTTTAGTGTGGTATCACAATACTACGTGATCCAAACTAGAAAAAGCCCAGGATCTGGCCATCAAGTATGAGAAAAACGCGAAAGTATGAGTCTGATGAGGGCAAATCCCAGGCCTAACCTAAACATAACATGCCTTATCCTCTAAAATATTGATCGAAACCAGGTTTAGTGGACTGCTTCAGTGTGGTACCACGTTACTACGTGATCCAAACCAGAAAAAGGCATGGATCTGTTCAACAGGTATGTGAAGAATGCGGAAGTATGAGGCTGATGAGGGCAAATCCCAGACCTATCCCAGACATAACTTGCGTTATACTCTAAAATATTGATCGATACCAGGTTTAATCAACTGTTTCAGTGTGGTACCCACATTACTACGTGATCCAATCCAGAAAAAGCCCAGGATCTGTTCAACAAGTATGTGAAGTATGCGAAAGTCTGAGTCTGATGAGGGCAAATCCCAGGACAAACCTAGACATAACATGCGCTGTCGTTTAAAATATTGATCGAAACCAGGTTTAGTGGACTGCTTCAGTGTGGTACCACGTTACTACGTGATCCAAACCAGAAAAAGGCATGGATCTCTTCAACAGGTATGTGAAGAATGCGGAAGTATGAGACTGATGAGGGCAAATCCTAGACCTAACCTAGACATAACATGCGTTATCCTCTAAAATATTGATCGAAACCAGTTTCAATGGACTGTTTCAGTGTCGTACCACATTACTACGTGATCTAAACCACAAAAAACCCAGGATCTGTTCAACAAGTGTGTGAAAAACGTGAAAGTACGAGCCTGATGAGTGCAAATCCCAGACCTATCCCAGACATAACTTGCGTTATCCTCTAAAATATTGATCGAAACCAGGTTTAATTGACTGTTTCAGTGTGGTACCACATTACTACGTGATGCAAACCAGAAAAAACCCTGGATCTGTTCAACAAGTATGTGAAAAACGCGAAAATATGACCCTGATGAGGGCAAATCCCAGGCCTAACCTAGATCTAACATGGTGTATCCTCTAAAATATTGTTCGTATCCAGGTTTAATTAACTGTTTCAGTGTGGTACCACATTACTACGTGATCCAATCCAGAGAAATCCAAGGATCTGGCCAACAAGAATGACAAATATGCGAAAGTATGAGTCTGATGAGGGCAAATCCGAGGCCTCACCCAGACCTAACATGCGTTATCCAGTAAAATACTGTTCGAGACCAGGATTACTCGACTGTTTCAGGGTGGTACCAATTTACTACGTGATACAAACTAGAAATAAGCCAGGATCTGTTCAACAAGTATGTGAGGAATGCGAAAGTATTGGTCTGATGAGGGCAAATCCTAGCCCTAACCCAGACCTAACATGCGTTATCATCTATAATATTGATCGAACCCAGGTTTATTCAACTGTTTCAGTGTGGTACCACATTACTACGTGGTCCAATCCAGAAAAATCCAAGGATCTGGCCAACAAGTATGACAAATATGCGAAAGTATGAGCCAGATGAGGGCAAATCCGAGGCCTCACCCAGACCCAACATGCGTTATCCAATAAAATACTGTTCGAGACCAGGATTAATTGACTGTTTCGGGGTGGTACCAATTTACTACGTGATACAAACTAGAAATAACCCAGGATCTGTTCAACAAGAATGTGAGGAATGCGAAAGTATTGGTCTGATGAGGGCAAATCCTAGCCCTAACCCAGACCTAACATGCGTTATCATCTATAATATAGATCGAACCCAGGTTTATTCGACTGTTTCAGAGTGGTACCACATTACTACGTGATCCAAACCAGAAAAAGCCCAGGATCTGGTCAACAGTGTATGAGAAATATGCGAAAGTATGAGCCGGATGAGGGCAAATCTCCGACCTATCCCAGACCTAACTGGCGTTATCCTCTAAAACATTGATCAAAACCGGGTTTAATCGACTGTTACAGTGTGGTACCACATTAATACGTGATCCATACCAGAAAAAACCCAGGGTCTGTTCAACAAGTATGTGAAAAACGCGAAAGTATGAGCCTGATGAGGGCAAATCCCAGACCTATCCCAGACATAACTCTTGTTATCCTCTAAAATATTGATGGAAACCAGGTTTAATTGACTGTTTCAGTGTGGTACCACATTACTACGTAATCCAATCCAGAAAAAGCCTAGGATCTGTTCAAGAAGTATGTGAAGAATGCGAATGTATGAAACTGATGAGGGCAAATCCTAGACCTTACCAAGACATAACATGCGTCATACTCTAAATTATTGATCGAAACCAGGTTTAATGGACTGTTTCTGTGTGGTACCACAGTACTACGTGATCCAAACCAGAAAAAGCCCAGAATCTGGCCATCAAGCATGAGAAATATGCGAAAGTATGACCCTGATAAGGCCAAATCCCAGACCTAACCCAGACCTAACATGCGTTATCCTCAAAAATGTTGATCGAAACCAGGTTTAATTGACTGTTTCAGTGTGGTACCACATTACTACGTGATGCAAACCAGAAAAAACCCTGGATCTGTTCAACAAGTATGTGAAAAACGCGAAAATATGACCCTGATGAGGGCAAATCCCAGGCCTAACCTAGATCTAACATGGTGTATCCTCTAAAATATTGTTCGTATCCAGGTTTAATTAACTGTTTCAGTGTGGTACCACATTACTACGTGATCCAATCCAGAGAAATCCAAGGATCTGGCCAACAAGAATGACAAATATGCGAAAGTATGAGTCTGATGAGGGCAAATCCGAGGCCTCACCCAGACCCAACATGCGTTATCCAATAAAATACTGTTCGAGACCAGGATTAATTGACTGTTTCGGGGTGGTACCAATTTACTACGTGATACAAACTAGAAATAACCCAGGATCTGTTCAACAAGAATGTGAGGAATGCGAAAGTATTGGTCTGATGAGGGCAAATCCTAGCCCTAACCCAGACCTAACATGCGTTATCATCTATAATATAGATCGAACCCAGGTTTATTCGACTGTTTCAGAGTGGTACCACATTACTACGTGATCCAAACCAGAAAAAGCCCAGGATCTGGTCAACAGTGTATGAGAAATATGCGAAAGTATGAGCCGGATGAGGGCAAATCTCCGACCTATCCCAGACCTAACTGGCGTTATCCTCTAAAATATTGATCGAAACCAGTTTCAATGGACTGTTTCAGTGTGGTACCACATTACTACGTGATCTAAACCACAAAAAACCCAGGATCTGTTCAACAAGTGTGTGAAAAACGTGAAAGTACGAGCCTGATGAGTGCAAATCCCAGACCTATCCCAGACATAACTTGCGTTATCCTCTAAAATATTGATCGAAACCAGGTTTAATTGACTGTTTCAGTGTGGTACCACATTACTACGTGATGCAAACCAGAAAAAACCCTGGATCTGTTCAACAAGTATGTGAAAAACGCGAAAATATGACCCTGATGAGGGCAAATCCCAGGCCTAACCTAGATCTAACATGGTGTATCCTCTAAAATATTGTTCGTATCCAGGTTTAATTAACTGTTTCAGTGTGGTACCACATTACTACGTGATCCAATCCAGAGAAATCCAAGGATCTGGCCAACAAGAATGACAAATATGCGAAAGTATGAGTCTGATGAGGGCAAATCCGAGGCCTCACCCAGACCTAACATGCGTTATCCAGTAAAATACTGTTCGAGACCAGGATTACTCGACTGTTTCAGGGTGGTACCAATTTACTACGTGATACAAACTAGAAATAAGCCAGGATCTGTTCAACAAGTATGTGAGGAATGCGAAAGTATTGGTCTGATGAGGGCAAATCCTAGCCCTAACCCAGACCTAACATGCGTTATCATCTATAATATTGATCGAACCCAGGTTTATTCAACTGTTTCAGTGTGGTACCACATTACTACGTGGTCCAATCCAGAAAAATCCAAGGATCTGGCCAACAAGTATGACAAATATGCGAAAGTATGAGCCAGATGAGGGCAAATCCGAGGCCTCACCCAGACCCAACATGCGTTATCCAATAAAATACTGTTCGAGACCAGGATTAATTGACTGTTTCGGGGTGGTACCAATTTACTACGTGATACAAACTAGAAATAACCCAGGATCTGTTCAACAAGAATGTGAGGAATGCGAAAGTATTGGTCTGATGAGGGCAAATCCTAGCCCTAACCCAGACCTAACATGCGTTATCATCTATAATATAGATCGAACCCAGGTTTATTCGACTGTTTCAGAGTGGTACCACATTACTACGTGATCCAAACCAGAAAAAGCCCAGGATCTGGTCAACAGTGTATGAGAAATATGCGAAAGTATGAGCCGGATGAGGGCAAATCTCCGACCTATCCCAGACCTAACTGGCGTTATCCTCTAAAACATTGATCAAAACCGGGTTTAATCGACTGTTACAGTGTGGTACCACATTAATACGTGATCCATACCAGAAAAAACCCAGGGTCTGTTCAACAAGTATGTGAAAAACGCGAAAGTATGAGCCTGATGAGGGCAAATCCCAGACCTATCCCAGACATAACTCTTGTTATCCTCTAAAATATTGATGGAAACCAGGTTTAATTGACTGTTTCAGTGTGGTACCACATTACTACGTAATCCAATCCAGAAAAAGCCTAGGATCTGTTCAAGAAGTATGTGAAGAATGCGAATGTATGAAACTGATGAGGGCAAATCCTAGACCTTACCAAGACATAACATGCGTCATACTCTAAATTATTGATCGAAACCAGGTTTAATGGACTGTTTCTGTGTGGTACCACAGTACTACGTGATCCAAACCAGAAAAAGCCCAGAATCTGGCCATCAAGCATGAGAAATATGCGAAAGTATGACCCTGATAAGGCCAAATCCCAGACCTAACCCAGACCTAACATGCGTTATCCTCAAAAATGTTGATCGAAACCAGGTTTAATCGACTGTTTTAGTGTGGCACCACATTACTACGTGATCCAAACCAGAAAAAAGCCCAGGATCTGTTCAACAAGTATGTGAAAAACGCGAAAGTATGAGCCTGATGAGGGCAAATCTCAGACCTATACCAGACATAACTTGCGTTATCCTCAAAAATATTGATCGAAACCAGGTTTAATCGACTGTTTTAGTGTGGTACCACATTACTAAGTGATCCAAACCAGAAAAAATCCCAGGATCTGTTCAAGAAGTATGTGTAGAATGCGAAAGAATGAGCCTGATGAGGGCAAATCCCAGACCTATCCCAGACATAACTTGCGTTATCCTCTAAAATATTGATCGAAACCAGGTTTAATTGACTGTTTCAGTGTGGTACCACATTACTACGTGATGCAAACCAGAAAAAACCCTGGATCTGTTCAACAAGTATGTGAAAAACGCGAAAATATGACCCTGATGAGGGCAAATTCCAGGCCTAACCTAGACCTAACATGCGTTATCCTCTAAAATATTTATCGAAACCAGGTTTAATTGACTGTTTCAGTGTGGTACCACCTTGCTACGTGATCTAAAGCAGAAAAAACCATCGATCAGGTCAACATGTATGTTAAAACTGCGAAAGTATGACCCTGATGAGGGCAAATCCCAGACCTAACCTAGACCTAACATGCGTAATCCTCTAAAATATTGATCGAAACCAGGATTAATGGGCTGCTTCAGTGTGGTACCACATTACTACGTGATCCAAACCAGAAGAAACCCAGGATCTGTTCAACAAGTGTGTGAAAAACGTGAAAGTATGAGACTGATGAGGGCAAATCCTAGAACTAACCTAGACATAATATGCGATATCCTTTAAAATATTGACAGAGCCTGGGTTTCATGGACTGTTTCAGTGTGGTACCACATTACCACGTGATTCAAACCAGAAAAAACCCAGGATCTGTACAACAAGTATGTGAAACATGCGAAAGTTGAGTCTGATGAGGGCAAATCCCAGGCGTAACCTAGATCTAACATGGTGTATCCTCTAAAATACTGTTCGTATCCAGGTTTAATTAACACTTTCAGTGTGGCACCACATTACTACGTGATCCAATCCAGAGAAATCCAAGGATCTGGCCAACAAGTATGACAGATATGCGAAAGTATGAGTCTGATGAGGGCAAATCCGAGGCCTCACCCAGACCTAACATGCGTTATCCAATAAAATACTGTTCGAGACCAGGATTAATCGACTGTTTCAGGGTGGTACCAATTTACTACGTGATACAAACTAGAAATAACCCAGGATCTGTTCAACAAGTATGTGAGGAATGCGAAAGTAATGGTCTGATGAGGGCAAATCCTAGCCCTAACCCAGACCTAACATGCGTTATCATCTATAATATTGATCGAACCCAGGTTTATTCGACTGTTTCAGTGTGGTACCACAGTACTACGTGATCCAATCCAGAAAAATCCAAGGATCTGGCCAACAAGTATGACAAATATGCGAAAGTATGAGCCAGATGCGGGCAAATCCTGGACCTAACCCGGACCTAACATGCGTTATCCTCTAAAATATAGATCGAGACCAGGATTAATCGACTGTTTCAGGGTGGTACCAATTTACTACGTGATACAAACTAGAAGTAACCCAGGATCTGTTCAACAAGTATGTGAGGAATGCGAAAGTATTGGTCTGATGAGGGCAAATCCTAGCCCTAACCCAGACCTAACATCCGTTATCATCTATAATATAGATCGAACCCAGGTTTATTCGACTGTTTCAGAGTGGTACCACATCACTACGTGATCCAAACCAGAAAAAGCCCAGGATCTGGCCAACAAGTATGAGAAATATGCGAAAGTATGAGCCGGATGAGGGCAAATCCCCGACCTATCCCAGACCTAACTTGCGTTATCCTCTAAAACATTGATGGAAACCAGGTTTAATTGACTGTTTCAGTGTGGTACCACATTACTACGTAATCCAATCCAGAAAAAGCCCAGGATCTGCTCAAGAAGTATGTGAAGAACGCGAATGTATGAAACTGATGAGGGCAAATCCTGGACCTTACCAAGACATAACATGCGTCATACTCTAAAATATTGATCGAAACCAGGTTTAATCGACTGTTTTGGTGTGGTACCACATTACTAAGTGATCCAAACCAGAAAAAATCCCAGGATCTGTTCAAGAAGTATGTGAAGAATGCGAAAGAATGAGCCTGATGAAGGCAAATCCCAGACCTATACCAGACATTACTTGCGTTATCCTCCAAAATATTGATGGAAACCGGGTTTAATTGACTGTTTGAGTGTGGTACCACATTACTACGTGACCCAAACCAGAAAAAGCCCAGAATCTGGCCATCAAGTATGAGAAATATGCGAAAGTACGAGCCTGATGAGAGCAAATCCCAGGCCTAACCTAGACCTAACATGCGTAATCCTCTAAAATATTGATCGAAACCAGGTGTAATCGACTGTTTCAGTGTGGTACCACTTTACAACGTGATCCAAACCAGAAAAAGCCAGGGATCTGTTCAACAAGTATGTGAAAAATGCGAAAGTATGACACTGATGAGGGCAAATCCTAGACCTAACCCAGACCTAACATGCGTTATCCTCTAAAATACGGTGTGATTAGCATCAGGTACGTCGGGGTCGCAACGCCCCGTACTGCGCCGGACACCTGGCCGGACACAGCCCCAGAGGGGAAGGGCAAATCCTAGACCTAACCCAGACCTAACATGCGTTATCCTCTAAAATATTTATCAAGACCAGGTTTAATTGAATGTTTCGGGGTGGTACCACATTACTGCGTGATCCAAACCAGAAAAAGGCCAGGATCTGTTCTACAAGTATGTGAAAAACGCGAAAGTATGAGCCTGATGAGGGCAAATCCCACACCTATCCCAGACATAACTTGCGTTATCCTCTAAAATATTGATCGAAACCAGGTTTAATCAGCTGTTTTAGTGTGGTATCACAATACTACGTGATCCAAACTAGAAAAAGCCCAGGATCTGGCCATCAAGTATGAGAAAAACGCGAAAGTATGAGACTGATGAGGGCAAATCCCAGACCTATCCCAGACATAACTTGCGTTATCCTCTAAAATATTGATCGATACCAGGTTTAATCAACTGTTTCAGTGTGGTACCCACATTACTACGTGATCCAATCCAGAAAAATCCCAGGATCTGTTCAAGAAGTATGTGAAGAATGCGAAAGAATGAGCCTGATGAAGGCAAATCCCAGACCTATACCAGACATTACTTGCGTTATCCTCCAAAATATTGATGGAAACCGGGTTTAATTGACTGTTTCAGTGTGGTACCACATTACTACGTGATCCAAACCAGAAAAAGCCCAGAATCTGGCCATCGAGCATGAGAAATATGCGAAAGTATGACCCTGTTAAGGCCAAATCCCAGACCTAACCCAGACCTAACATGCGTTATCCTCAAAAATATTGATCGAAACCAGGTTTAATCGACTGTTTTAGTGTGGTACCACATTACTACGTTATCCAAACCAGAAAAAAGCCCCGGATCTGTTCAATAAGTATGTTAAAACTGCGAAAGTACGAGCCTGATCAGGGCAAATCCCAGACCTATCCCAGACCTAACTTGCGTTATCCTCTAAAATATTGATCGAAACCAGGTTTAATTGACCGTTTCAGTGTGGTACCACATTACTACGTGATCCAATCCAGAAAAAGCTCAGGATCTAGCCATGAAGTATGAGAAATAAGCGAAAGTATGTGCCTGACGAGGGCAAATCCTAGTCCTATCCCAGACATAACTTGCGTTATCCTCTAAAATGTTGATCGAAACCAGGTTTAATCGACTGTTTTAGTGTGGTACCACATTACTACGTGATCCAAACCAGAAAAAGCCCAGGATCTGGCCATCTAGTATGAGAAATATGCGAAAGTACGAGCCTGATGAGAGCAAATCCCTGGCCTAACCTAGACCTAGCATGCGAAATCCTCTAAAATATTGATCGAAACCAGGTTTAATGGACTGTTTCTGTGTGGTACCACTTTGCTACGTGATCTAAAGCAGAAAAAACCATCGATCAGGTCAACATGTATGTTAAAACTGCGAAAGTATGACCCTGATGAGGGCAAATCCCAGACCTAACCTAGACCTAACATGTGTTATCCTCTAAAATAATAATCGAAACCAGGATTAATGGTCTGCTTCGGTGTGGTACCACATTACTACGTAATCGAAACCAGAAAAAACCCAGGATCTGTTCAAGAAGTATGTGAAGAATGCGAAAGCATGAGACTGATGAGGGCAAATCCTAGACCTAACCTAGACATAATATGCGATATCCTTTAAAATATTGACAGAGCCTGGGTTTCATGGACTGTTTCAGTGTGGTACCACATTACTACGTGATTCAAACCAGAAAAAACCCAGGATCTGTACAACAAGTATGTGAAACATGCGAAAGTTGAGTCAGATGAGGGCAAATCCCAGGCCTAACCTAGATCTAACATGGTGTATCCTCTAAAATATTGTTCGTATCCAGGTTTAATTAACTGCTTCAGTGTGGTACCACATTACTACGTGTACCAATCCAGAAAAGTCCAAGGATCTGGCCAATAAGTATGACAAATATGCGAAAGTATGAGTCTGATGAGGGCAAATCCGAGGCCTCACCTAGACCTAACATGCGTTATCCAGTAAAATAATGTTCGAGACCAGGATTAATCGACTGTTTCAGGGTGGTACCAATTTACTACGTGATACAAACTAGAAATAACCCAGGATCTGTTCAACAAGTATGCGAGGAATGCGAAAGTATTGGTCTGATTCCCTCAGGGGCTGCCAGCCTTTCAGCTGCAGTACGGGCTTAACGAACCCGGGGTACCCGAGTCATACACACACCGTAAGCCTCCTGTTGGTCGTCACAACGACCCATTCACAATTCCCTATTGGTTTTGTGAATGGTACGTGACGGCAGGAGGAACGGGGGTCTTGGCTTAACCGCCTGGGCCACGAGTATGGCGACTCTATAAAATCGCCCTCCAATCCTAAGCTATGGGTCGCGGCGATGGGATGCATGGTTGGGGGAGAAGGCCCAATCCCAAGCGACCACCTCCGGGGAACCTGCCGAATCCCCGGAGTATATAGGCTTACCCGGGTAAGGCGGCTCTGCCCGGGCGGACCTTTTCTTCCGACCTGCTCGTGGGAATATTATGGAGTTCAATATTAAAACGGGGAGGGGACGGGGTAAGTCAGAGGGGGAGGACGAAGGCGGTGTTGGGACTGGAGTGACGGCGCTCGCGCCGCCTCCAGCGCCTGGCCCGGCTTCGTGGAAGGTGGAGGAGGACGACGAGACTGCGTCAGTCTCGTCCTTCTCCTCCACCAGGAGCCTCATAGGCTCTAAGAGGAAGAGGGCGGGGCAGGCCGTCGTCGAGGTGGGCGGGGCGATGAGCCCGTCGGTGAGGCTGAGTTGCCTCAGGGACGAGGTGACCGAGGAGATATCGGAGAGGATCTCCTCGTCCCTGAGGCGGGTGGAGAAAGTCGCCGCTGCCTGCGCCTTTAAGGGGCAGAAAAGCGGTGGCGCGGAGGCCCTGAAGGCCGCGGCGGAGGAAATGAGGGAGGCGGCGCGGGAGCTCAGAGGGCGGAACGCCCGTCTGCAGCTCCTGTTGGAGGAGGAGCGACAGGGGAGGAGGAGGGCAGAGGCGCTGTGGAACAGCGCGGCCCTCCCTCCCATCCTCCCTCCTCCTCCACCGCCGCGTCCCTCGGCGGAGGTAAATAAGCGGAGTGCGGCGGCAGTGGTGCGGGGCACCGCGGGCCCCTCCACACGCACTCCGCCCGTGAAGAAGTCCCCGTCCTCCTCAGAAGACGATCTTCTGAGGAGGATTGGGGACATGATTGATGGCAAGCTGGCCGCCTTCCGGGAGGAGCTCCTCGCCGGAAGAACGGTCAGCAGGAAGACGGTGCCTCCCCGACCTGTTCCGGTACAGTCGGGGAAGGCAAAGAAGGGCGGAGTGAAGGCTCCGCCCAGCGTTGCGGCACCAAGGCCCCGGGTCGCGACCCCCAAGGGGGGTGGTGTACCCGTGGTCGCGGTGGTCGCGTCCTCCACAGCACCCTCCCATGGGGGGGTGGCGTGGAGTGAGGTGGTGGGGCGGAAGGCGAAGCGGGCGGCGAGGAAGGCCTCGCAACCGCAGCCTCCGCCTCCGCCGCCGGCGGCCAAGGTAAAGGCCGCGAAGGTCGGGAAGGCACGACCAGGTCGTCCCCCAAAAACGGCAGCGGTGACGCTGACCGTTGCGCAGGGGGGCGACCTGACCCTCGCGGAGGCGATGCGGCTCGCCAGGGAGAATATCTCCCTGGAAGAGCTGGGCATCGCCTCCGTGAGGGCGAAGAGGGCCGTGACGGGGGGTCTCTTGCTGGAGATCCCCGGTGCAGAAGGCGGCGCGAAGGCGGATCGTCTCGCCCAGAGGCTCCGGGAGCAGCTGGGCGAGCGAGGTGTCCGGGTCGCCCGGCCCACGAAGCGCACGGAGATGCGCGTTTGTGGGCTGGACGACTCGGTCAGCGCACAGGATGTGTCCCGTGCCCTTGCGAGGGCGGGGGACTGTCCTGTGGAGGACCTGCGGATCGGAGAGATCCGCAGGTCGCCCTCCGGCCTCGGGTCGGTGTGGGCCCGGTGCCCCCTCTCCGCCGCCCGTAAGGTGGCGGAATCCGGGAGGGTGTTGGTGGGGTGGGTTTCGGCGCGAGTGGAAATCCTCGCGCCGCGCCCGCTCCAGTGTCACCGCTGCCTCGAATTGGGGCACGTGAGGCAGTGGTGCACCTCGCCGGTGGACCGCAGCGGTCAGTGTTACCGCTGCGGTGCCAAAGAGCACCGTGCGAGCCAGTGCTCGGCGGCCCCCCACTGCCCGCTGTGTGCGGACATGGGGAGGCCAGCCGATCACAGGGTGGGGAGCAAGAAGTGCTCCCCCCCCTCCCGGAAGGAGAGGAAGAGGCGGGCTGCACCGGCTCCGGTGCCGAGGGCGGTGGCATCGTCCTCCATGGAGGTGGACGGTGCTACGGGGACGGACGGCCGGGAGGAGGCTGGCGCGGCCATTAATTAATGCCGCCCCGCCTCCTCCTCCAGGCCAACCTCAACCACTGCCGCGCGGCACAGGACTTGATGTCCCAAGTCCTCGCGGAGTGGGGGGTTGGCCTGGCGGTCGCCGCCGAGCCGTACCGCGTCCCTGATCACCCTCATTGGGTGGGCGACGCGGACGGCTTGGTGGCGACGGTATGGGGAGGGGGCGACGGGTCCCCACCGTTCTCCTTGTTGGAGCGTGGTCGGGGATTCGTCGCCGTGGACTGGGGGGGAGTCGCTGTGGTGGGGTGCTACATTTCGCCCCGTAGCGGTCACGATGCGTTCGAGCTGTACTTGGCCGAGGTCGCGGCATGCGTGCAGCGCTACGCGGCCCGGCCGGTGCTGGTCCTGGGGGATTTTAATGCCAAGTCGGTGGCTTGGGGATCCCCCAGGACCTCCGTTCGCGGCGGGATCCTGGGCGATTGGGCGGCGGGGCTCGACCTCCGGGTATTGAACCGGGGGTCGGAGCACACATGCGTGCGGCGATATGGGGGGTCCATCGTGGATGTTGGATTCGCGACCCCCAACGCCGTGCGCATGGTGTCGGGTTGGCACGTGGTCGCGGGGGCAGAGACACTCTCCGATCACCGGTACATCCGGATGGAGGTCTCTGCCGCCGCGAGTGCATCCCGACACGGCCGCCTGCGTGGCACCCCACCACGCCGCTGGGCGCTTCGGCGCCTGGACAAGGACGCCCTGATGGCAGCTGCCCTCGCTGCAACTTGGCCGCAGGGAGCGGCCGAGTTGCCGAGCATAGAGGAGGAGGTCGCCCGGCTCGGGGCATTTGTCGCGGGTATTTGCGACGCGGCGATGCCTCGGGTCGGGCGGGCTTCTCCTCGCCGGGCGGTGTACTGGTGGTCGGACGCGATCGCGGAGTTGCGAGTCGCGACTGTCCGCGCCCGACGCCAGTACACCCGCGCGCGCCGTCGTCAACGTACAGGCGACGGCGTGGCGCGAGCGAGGGCAGCTGATGACCTGTATGGAGCATACCGCGTGGCGCGGGTTGCTCTGCAGGTCGCCATCAAACGGGCCAAGACCCAGGCATGGAAGGAGCTCCTCCAGACCCTTGATGACGATCCATGGGGGCGCCCATATAAGGTGGTGCTGAATAAGCTCCGCCCGTGGGCGCCCCCCGTCACCGAGGGTCTTGACCCCCGGCTGCTGGAGGACGTGGTCAATACACTCTTCCCAATTGGGGAGAGGGGACCGCGTCCTCCGGCGGCGGCGGCTGTCCCAGTGGAGTGGACGGCCGAGCTGGGGGTCACGCAGGAGGAGCTGGCAGCGGCCATCAGACGGCTCGGGGTTCGTAACACGGCCCCGGGTCCGGATGGTGTGCCCGGCCGGGTTTGGGTCTTGACCCAGGGCGTCCTTGGGGCCGACCTCAGGCGGTTGTTCGACCGCTGCCTGAGGGACGGGCGATTCCCCCCCAGTTGGAAGGTGGCGAGGATGGTCCTCCTCCGGAAGGAGGGTCGGCCCGCGGAGTCTCCCTCCGCATACCGGCCCATTTGTCTCCTCGACGAGGTGGGCAAGCTCTTCGAGCGTGTGATTGCTGCCCGCCTCGTCGAGCACCTGTCGCGGGGTGATCCCGGTCTGGCCGACTGCCAGTTCGGTTTCCGGGGGGGCCGATCGACTATCGACGCGATAAGTCGTGTGAGGGCCCTCTCGGAGGCGGCCGTCTCCCGGGGAGGGGTGGCATTGGCAATATCCTTGGATATTGCCAATGCCTTTAACACCCTCCCCTGGGAAGAGATAAGGAGGGGGCTCGAATATCATCGAGTCCCCCCTTGCCTCAGGGCGGTCGTCGGGGATTATCTCCGCGGCAGGTGGATCGAGTATCCGGGCCGGGATGGTGATATGCGGAGGGAAGTGTACTGCGGTGTTCCGCAGGGGTCGGTCCTCGGGCCACTCCTGTGGAACATCGCGTACGACTCGGTGTTGCGGGCCGGCCTCCCCGACGGCGTCAGCACGGTGTGTTATGCGGATGACACACTGGTGCTGGCCGTCGGGGCGCACTGGGGGAGGGCCATGCGTCGCGCGGAGGAGGGGTCGCAACGCGTCGTCGACCGGATCAGGGGGATGGGGATGACGGTGGCGGTCCATAAGACCGAGGTGATTGCGTTTCATTCACCTCGGCAGGATCCGCCACCCCCTCTGATTCGGGTGGGTGGGGCTGACATCGAGGTGAAGCCCCAGATCAGGTATCTGGGGCTGATCCTCGATAGCCACTGGCGTTTCGAGAAGCATTTCCGCTGCCTGGTCCCCCGGTTGGAAAGGATGGTTGCGGCTCTGGGCCGGATCCTGCCCAACCTGGGGGGCCCGGCGGGCCGAGTTCGTCGCCTCTATGTGGCAATGGTCCAGTCGGTGGCCCTATACGGGGCCCCCGTCTGGGCGAACGACCTGGCTGCCTCCCGGCGCAGCATGACTATGCTGCGTCGGGTGCAGAGGCGCATGGCGCTCAGGGTCGTCCGCGGGTATCGGACCATGTCACATGAGGCGGCGACGGTTCCAGCGGGGATGCCGCCCATGGACCTGCTCGCGCGGTCGCACGCGGTGATGTACCGGCACCGCGTCGACCGTCGCGCGGGGGTGGGGGCGGACCCGGGCGGGCAGGAACCTGCTTGGGGCGATTTGAAGCGCCAGGCCCGACAGTCCGTGTTGCTCGCGTGGCAGGAGCGGCTGGCTCTGCCAACCGCGGGGCACCGGACTGTCGGGGCTGTTCGGCCACTCCTGAAGGAGTGGCTGGACAGAGGCCATGGCAGCCTCACCTACCGGCTGGCACAGGTATTTTCCGGGCATGGCAGCTTCGGAAGATACCTGTGCCGGATAGGGAAGGAGCCGACGGCGCGTTGCTGCCACTGCGACGCTGAGCAGGACACGGCGGATCATACCCTGGAGGTATGCCCCGCGTGGGAGGGGGAGCGCCGTGTCCTGGTCGGCGTCGTCGGGCGGGATGTCTCGCTGCCGGGCGTGGTGCGCGCCATGCTCGGCAGCGAGGAGAAGTGGAGGGCCGTGGCCTCCTTCTGCGAGAACGTAATGTTGCAGAAGGAGGCCGCGGGGAGGGAGCGCGAGCTTCAGCGGCGCGCCGAAGCTCGCGCTCGTGCGGTGGCCCGAGGTCGTCGCCCGGTCGCGAGGCGTCGCGGGCGGCCGCCTCGGCGTGGCGGATGACCTAGGCTGGGAGGGGGGTCCTGAGGGGACCCTCCTCCCGCCAGGCGGCGCCGGGTCGGACCGGTTGGGGGTAGGACTGCCTCCCCCTACCGGTCCGACGCAAGGGGAGGCACCCTCGGCGGTCTGGTGCGGCCATGAACGCCCGGCCGCCGAGGGGTGGAAACGGGGTCGCGGGCGGTTGCGAGTTGGGGCTCGCAGCCGCCACTAAACGCGGCCCCGGGACGGATAGCGGCGGGATGGAGTGGCCCCGTCCCGCCGCTATGAGGCAGTGTGTCTACTGGGGGGACCGATTGTCCCCCCAGGGGATGGGCGCGAAAGCGCGGGCACGGGGAGGATACCGGAAGAATGCTTCGAGCGATTCCCGGTATCCTCCCAAAGCGTGCCGAAGGGTCACCGTGGGGTTTTTAGTGGATAGGTCCGGCGCCTGTCGTTGTACGGGCGCGGGGAATCCCACACACCCCTCCCACCTCTCCCCAAGCAGGTGGGAGGGAGTCTTTCGAAGATTTTCCCCACGACAAAAAAAAAAAAAAAAAAAAAAAAAAAGTATTGGTCTGATGAGGGCAAATCCTAGACCTAACCTAGACATAACATGCGTTATCCTCTATAATATTGATCGAAACCAGGTTTAATGGACTGTTTCGGTGCGGTACCACATTGCTACGTGATCCATACCAGAAAAAACCCAGGATCTGTTCAAGAAGTATGTGAGAAACGGGAAAGTACGAGCCTGATCAGGGCAGATCCCTGACCTATCCCAGACCTAACTTGCGTTATCCTCTAAATTATTGATCGAAACCAGGTTTAATTGACCGTTTCAGTGTGGTACCACATTACTACGTGATCCAATCCAGAAAAAGCTCAGGATCTAGCCATGAAGTATGAGAAATAAGCGAAAGTATGTGCCTGACGAGGGCAAATCCTAGTCCTATCCCAGACATAACTTGCGTTATCCTCTAAAATGTTGATCGAAACCAGGTTTAATCGACTGTTTTAGTGTGGCAGCACATTACTACGTGATCCAAACCAGAAAAAGCCCAGGATCTGGCCATCAAGTATGAGAAATATGCGAAAGTACGAGCCTGATGAGAGCAAATCCCAGACCTAACATAGACCTAACATGAGTTATTCTCTAAAATATTCATCGAAACCAGGTTTAATGGACTGTTTCAGTGTGGTACCACTTTGCTACGTGATCCAAAGCAGAAACAGCCCAGGATCTGGCCATGAAGTATGAGAAATAAGCGAAAGTATGAGACTGACGAGGGCAAATCCTAGACCTAATCCAGTCCTAACATGCGTTATCCTCTAAAATATTGTTCGAAACCAGGTTTAATCGACTGTTTTAGTGTGGTACCACATTACTACGTGATCCAAACCAGAAACAGCCCAGGATCTGGCCATGAAGTATGTGAAATAAGCGAAAGTACGAGCCTGGTGAGAGCAAATCCCAGGCCTAATCTAGACCTAACATGCGAAATCCTCTAAAATATTGATGGAATCCAGGTTTAATGGACTGTTTCAGTGTGGTATCACATTACTATGTGATCCACACCAGAAAAAACCGAGGATTTGTTCAACAAGTTTGTGAAAAACGCGAAAGTATGAGACGGATGAGGGCAAATCCCCGACCTATCCCAGACCTAACTTGCGTTATCCTCTAAAACGTGGATCGAAACCGGGTTTAATCGAATGTCTCAGTGTGGTACCACATTACTACGTGATCCATACCAGAAAAAACCCAGGATCTGTTCAACAAGTATGTGAAAAACGCGAAAGTATGTGCCTGATGAGGGCAAATCCCAGACCTATCCCAGACATAATTTGCGTTATCCTCTAAAATATTGATGGAAACCAGGTTAAATGGACTGTTTCAGTGTGGTACCACAGTACTACGTGATCCAAACCAGAAAAAGCCCAGAATCTGGCCATCAAGCATGAGAAATATGGGAAAGTATGACCCTGATAAGGCCAAATCCCAGACCTAACCCAGACCTAACATGCGTTATCCTCAAAAATATTGATCGAAACCAGGTTTAATCGACTGTTTTAGTGTGGTACCACATTACTACGTGATCCAAACCAGAAAAAATCCCAGGATCTGTTCAAGAAGTATGTGAAGAATGCGAAAGAATGAGTCTGATGAGGGCAAATCCCAGACCTATCCCAGACATAACTTGCGTTATCCTCTAAAATATTGATCGAAACCAGGTTTAATTGACTGTTTCAGTGTGGTACCACATTACTACGTGATGCAAACCAGAAAAAACCCTGGATCTGTTCAACAAGTATGTGAAAAACGCGAAAATATGACCCTGATGAGGGCAAATCCCAGGCCTAACCTAGATCTAACATGGTGTATCCTCTAAAATATTGTTCGTATCCAGGTTTAATTAACTGCTTCAGTGTGGTACCACATTACTACGTGATCCAATCCAGAAAAGTCCAAGGATCTGGCCAATAAGTATGACAAATATGCGAAAGTATGAGTCTGATGAGGGCAAATCCGAGGCCTCACCTAGACCTAACATGCGTTATCCAGTAAAATAATGTACGAGACCAGGATTAATCGACTGTTTCAGGGTGGTACCAATTTACTACGTGATACAAACTAGAAATAACCCAGGATCTGTTCAACAAGTATGCGAGGAATGCGAAAGTATTGGTCTGATGAGGGCAAATCCTAGACCTAACCTAGACATAGCATGCGTTATCCTCTAAAATATTGATCGAAACCAGGTTTAATGAACGGTTTCAGTGTGGTACCACATTACTACGTGATCCATACCAGAAAAAACCCAGGATCTGTTCAAGAAGTATGTGAAAAACGGGAAAGTACGAGCCTGATCAGGGCAAATCCCTGACCTATCCCAGACCTAACTTGCGTTATCCTCTAAATTATTGATCGAAACCAGGTTTAATTGACCGTTTCAGTGTGGTACCACATTACTACGTGATCCAATCCAGAAAAAGCTCAGGATCTAGCCATGAAGTATGAGAAATAAGCGAAAGTATGTGCCTGACGAGGGCAAATCCTAGTCCTATCCCAGACATAACTTGCGTGATCCTCTAAAATGTTGATCGAAACCAGGTTTAATCGACTGTTTTAGTGTGGCAGCACATTACTACGTGATCCAAACCAGAAAAAGTCCAGGATCTGGCCATCAAGTATGAGAAATATGCGAAAGTACGAGCCTGATGAGAGCAAATCCCAGACCTAACATAGACCTAACATGCGAAATCCTCTAAAATATTGATCGAAACCAGGTTTAATGGAATGTTTCAGTGTGGTACCACTTTGCTACGTGATCCAAAGCAGAAAAAACCATCGATCTGGTCAACATGTATGTTAAAACTTCGAAAGTATGACCCTGATGAGGGCAAATCCCAGACATAACCTAGACCTAACATGTGTTATCCTCTAAAATAATAATCGAAACCAGGATTAATGGTCTGCTTCAGTGTGGTACCACATTACTACGTAATCGAAACCAGAATAAACCCAGGATCTGTTCAACAAGTATGTGAAAAACGCGAAAGTATGTGCCTGATGAGGGCAAATCCCAGACCTATCCCAGACATAACTTGCGTTATCCTCTAAAATATTGATCGAAACCAGGTTTAATTTACTGTTTCAGTGTGGTACCACATTACTACGTGATGCAAACCAGAAAGAACCCTGGTTCCGTTCAACAAGTATGTGAAAAACGCGAAAATATGACCCTGATGAGGGCAAATCCCAGGCCTAACCTAGACGTAACATGTGTTATCCTCTAAAATAATAATCGAAACCAGGATTAATGGTCTGCTTCGGTGTGGTACCACATTACTACGTAATCGAAACCAGAAAAAACCCAGGATCTGTTCAAGAAGTATGTGAAGAATGCGAAAGTATGAGACTGATGAGGGCAAATCCTAGACCTAACCTAGACATAACATGCGTTATCCTCTAAAATATTGATCGAAACCAGGTTTAATGGACTGTTTCAGTGTGGTACCACATTACTAGGTGATCCATACCAGAAAAAACCCAGGATCTGTTCAACAAGTGTGTGAAACACGCGAAAGTTGTGTCTGATGAGGGCAAATCCCAGGCCTAACCTAGATCTAACATGGTGTATCCTCTAAAATATTGTTCGTATCCAGGTTTAATTAACTCTTTCAGTGTGGTACCACATTACTACGTGATCCAATCCAGAGAAATCCAAGGATCTGGCCAACAAGTATGACAAATATGCGAAAGTATGAGTCTGATGAGGGCAAATCCGAGGCCTCACCCAGACCTAACATGCGTTATCCAATAAAATACTGTTCGAGACCAGGATTAATCGACTGTTTCGGGGTGGTACCAATTTACTACGTGATACAAACTAGAAATAACCCAGGATCTGTTCAACAAGTATGTGAGGAATGCGAAAGTATTGGTCTGATGAGGGCAAATCCTAGCCCTAACCCAGACCTAACATGCGTTATCATCTATAATATAGATCGAACCCAGGTTTATTCGACTGTTTCAGAGTGGTACCACATTACTACGTGATCCAAACCAGAAAAAGCCCAGGATCTGGCCAACAAGTATGAGAAATATGCGAAAGTATGAGCCGGATGAGGGCAAATCCCCGATCTATCCCAGACCTAAATTGCGTTATCCTCTAAAACATTGATGGAAACCAGGTTTAATTGACTGTTTCAGTGTGGTACCACATTACTACGTAATCCAATCCAGAAAAAGCCCAGGATCTGTTCAAGAAGTATGTGAAGAACGCGAATGTATGAAACTGATGAGGGCAAATCCTAGACCTAACCTAGACATAACATGCGTTATCCTCTAAAACATTGATCGAAACCAGGTTTAATGGACTGTCTCAGTGTGGTACCACAGTACTACGTGATCCAAACCAGAAAAAGCCCAGAATCTGGCTATCGAGCATGAGAAATATGCGAAAGTATGACCCTGTTAAGGCCAAATCCCAGACCTAACCCAGACCTAACATGCGTTATCCTCAAAAATATTGATCGAAACCAGGTTTAATCGACTGTTTTAGTGTTGTACCACATTACTACGTGATCCAAACCGGAAAAAAGCCCAGGATCTGTTCAATAAGTATGTGAAATCGCGAAAGTATGTGCCTGATGAGGGCAAATCCGAGACCTATACCAGACATAACTTGCGTTATCCTCCAAAATATTGATCGAAACCAGGTTTAATCGACTGTTTTAGTGTGGCACCACATTACTAAGTGATCCAAACCAGAAAAAATCCCAGGATCTGTTCAAGAAGTATGTGAAGAATGCGAAAGAATGAGCCTGATGAGGGCAAATCCTAGACCTAACCTAGACATAACATGCGATATCCTTTAAAATATTTACAGAGCCTGGGTTTCATGGACTGTTTCAGTGTGGTACCACATTACCACGTGATTCAAACCAGAAAAAACCCAGGATCTGTGCAACAAGTATGTGAAACATGCGAAAGTTGAGTCTGATGAGGGCAAATCCCAGGCCTAACCTAGATCTAACATGGTGTATCCTCTAAAATATTGTTCGTATCCAGGTTTAATTAACTGCTTCAGTGTGGTACCACATTACTACGTGATCCAATCCAGAAAAGTCCAAGGATCTGACCAACAAGTATGACAAATATGCGAAAGTATGAGTCTGATGAGGGCAAATCCGAGGCCTCACCCAGACCTAACATGCGTTATCCAATAAAATACTGTTCGAGACCAGGATTAGTCGACTGTTTCAGGGTTGTACCAATTTACTACGTGATACAAACTAGAAATAACCCAGGATCTGTTCAACAAGTATGCGAGGAATGCGAAAGTATTGGTCTGATGAGGGCAAATCCTAGCCCTAACCCAGACCTAACATGCGTTATCCTCTAAAATATAGATCGAACCAGGTTTAATCGACTGTTTCAGTGTGGTACCACATTACTACCTGATCCAAACCATAAAATACAAAGGATCTGTTCAACAAGTATGTGAAGGATGCGAAAGTATGAGTCTGATGAGGGCAAATCCCAGGCCTAACCTAGATCTAACATGGTGTATCCTCTAAAATATTGTTCGTATCCAGGTTTAATTAACTGCTTCAGTGTGGTACCACATTACTACGTGATCCAATCCAGAAAAGTCCAAGGATCTGACCAACAAGTATGACAAATATGCGAAAGTATGAGTCTGATGAGGGCAAATCCGAGGCCTCACCCAGACCTAACATGCGTTATCCAATAAAATACTGTTCGAGACCAGGATTAGTCGACTGTTTCAGGGTTGTACCAATTTACTACGTGATACAAACTAGAAATAACCCAGGATCTGTTCAACAAGTATGCGAGGAATGCGAAAGTATTGGTCTGATGAGGGCAAATCCTAGCCCTAACCCAGACCTAACATGCGTTATCATCTATAATATTGATCGAACCCAGGTTTATTCGACTGTTTCAGAGTGGTACCACTTTACTACGTGATCCAAACCAGAGAAAGCCCAGGATCTGGCCAACAAGTATGAGAAATATGCGAAAGTATGAGCCAGATGCGGGCAAATCCTGGACCTAGCCCAGACCTAACATGCGTTATCCTCTAAAATATAGATCGAACCAGGTTTAATCGACTGTTTCAGTGTGGTACCACATTACTACCTGATCCAAACCATAAAATACCAAGGATCTGTTCAACAAGTATGTGAAGGATGCGAAAGTATGAGTGTGATGAGGGCAAATCCCAGGCCTAACCTTGACCTAACATGAGTTATCCTCTAAAATATTTATCGAGACCAGGTATAATTGACAGTTTCAGTGTGGTACTGCATCAGTATGTGATCGAATCCAGAAAAAGCAACGTATCTGGCTAACAGGTACGAGAAATATGCGAAAGTATGAGCCTGATGAGGGCATAATCCCACACCTAACCGAGCCCTAACCGGCGTTATCCTCTAAAATGTTGATCGTGACCAGGTTTAATCGACTGTTTCAGTGTGGTACCACATTACTACGTGATCCAGACCAGAAAAAAACCCAGGATCTGGCCATCAAGTATGAGAAATATGCGAAAGTATGAGTCTGATGAGGGCAAATCCCAGGCCTAACCCAGACCTAACATGCGTTATCATCTAAAATATTTATCGAGACCAGGTTGAATTGTCTGTTTCAGTGTGGTACTACATCAGTATGTGATGCAAACCAGAAAAAACCGAGGATCTGTTCAACAAGTATGTGAAAAACGCGAAAGTATGAGCCTGATGAGGTCAAATCCCAGACCTATCCCAGACATCACTTGCGTTATCCTCTAAACTATTGATGGAAACCAGGTTTAATTGTCTGTTTTAGTGTGGTACCACATTACTACGTAATCCAATCCAGAAAAAGCCCAGGATCTGTTCAAGAAGTATGTGAAGAATGCGAATGTATGAAACTGATGAGGGCAAATCCTAGACCTTACCAAGATATAACATGCGTCATACTCTAAAATATTGATCGAAACCAGGTTTAATGGACTGTTTCAGTGTGGTACCACAGTACTACGTGATCCAAACCAGAAAAAGCCCAGAATCTGGCCATCAAGCATGAGAAATATGCGAAAGTATGACCCTGATAAGGCCAAATCCCAGACCTAACCCAGACCTAACATGCGTTATCCTCAAAAATATTGATCGAAACCAGGTTTAATCGACTGTTTTAGTGTGGTACCACATTACTACGTGATCCAAACCAGAAAAAAGCCCAGGATCTGTTCAATAAGTATGTGAAAAACGCGAAAGTATGAGCCTGATGAGGGCAAATCCCAGACCTATACCAGACATAACTTGCGTTATCCTCAAAAATATTGATCGAAACCAGGTTTAATCGACTGTTTTAGTGTGGTACCACATTTCTAAGTGATCCAAACCAGAAAAAATCCCAGGATCTGTTCAAGAAGTATGTGAAGAATGCGAAAGAATGAGCCTGATGAGGGCAAATCCCAGACCTATCCCAGACATAACTTGCGTTATCCTCCAAAATATTGATCGAAACCAGGTTTAATCGACTGTTTCAGTGTGGTACCACATTACTACGTGATGCAAACCAGAAAAAACCCTCGATCTGTTCAACAAGTATGTGAAAAACTCGAAAATATGAGCCTGATGAGGGCAAATCCCAGACCTATCCCAGACATAACTTGCGTTATCCTCTAAAATATTGATGGAAACCAGGTTTAATTGACTGTTTCAGTGTGGTACCACATTACTACGTAATCCAATCCAGAAAAAACCCAGGATCTGTTCAAGAAGTATGTGAAGAATGCGAATGTATGAAACTGATGAGGGCAAATCCTAGACCTTACCAAGACATAACATGCGTCATACTCTAAAATATTGATCGAAACCAGGTTTAATGGACTGTTTCAGTGTGGTACCACAGTACTACGTGATCAAATCCAGAAAAAGCCCAGAATCTGGCCATCAAGTATGAGGAATATGCGAAAGTACGAGCCTGATGAGAGCAAATCCCAGGCCTAACCTAGACCTAACATGCGTGATCCTCTAAAATATTGATCGAAACCTGGTTTAATGGACTCTTTCAGTGTGGTACCACATTAGTACGTGATTCAAACCAGAAAAAGCCAGGGATCTGTTCAACAAGTATGTGAAAAACGCGAAAATATGATCCTGATGAGGGCAGATCCCAGACCTATCCCAGACCAAACTTGCGTTATCCTATGAAATATTGATCGAAACCAGGTTTAATTGACTGTTTCAGTGTGGTACCACCTTGCTACGTGATCGAAAGCAGAAAAAACCATCGATCAGGTCAACATGTATGTTAAAACTGCGAAAGTATGACCCTGATGAGGGCAAATCCCAGGCCTAACCTAGACCTAACATGCGTAATCCTCTAAAATATTGATCGAAACCAGGTTTAATCGACTGTTTCAGTGTGGTACCACATTACTACCTGATCCACACCAGAAAAAACCCAGGAGCTGTTCAACAAGTATGTGAAGAATGCGAAAGTTTGAGTCTGATGAGAGCAAATCCCAGGCCTAACCTTGACCTAACATAAGTTATCCTCTAAGCTATTGATCGAAACCAAGTTTAAAGGACTATTTCAGTGTGATACCACTTTACCACATGATCCAAACCAGAAAAAGCCCGGGATCGGTCCAACTAGTAAGCGAAAAATGTGAAAGTATGATCCTGATGAGGGCAAATCCCACACCTATCCCAGACATAACTTGCGTTATCCTCTAAAATATTGACCGAGACTAGGTTTAATTGAATGTTTCGGGGTGGTACCACATTACTGCGCGATCCAAACCAGAAAAAGCCCAGGATCTGTTCAACAAACATGTGAAGAATGCGAAAGTATGACACTGATGAGGGCAAATCCTAGACCTAACCCAGACCTAACATGCGTTATCCTCTAAAATACGGTGTGATTAGCATCAGGTACGTCGGGGTCGCAACGCCCCGTACTGCGCCGGACACCTGGCCGGACACAGCCCCAGAGGGGAAGGGCAAATCCTAGACCTAACCCACACCTAACATGCGTTACCCCCTAAAATATTTATCAAGACCAGGTTTAATTGAATGTTTCGGGGTGGTACCACATTACTGCGTGATCCAAACCAGAAAAAGCCCAGGATCTGTTCTACAAGTATGTGAAAAACGCGAAAGTATGAGCCTGATGAGGGCAAATCCCACACCTATCCCAGACATAACTTGCGTTATCCTCTAGAATATTGATCGAAACCAGGTTTAATTGACCGTTTCAGTGTGGTACCACATTGCTACGTGATCCAATCCAGAATTAGCCCAGGATCTAGCCATGAAGTATGAGAAATATGCGAAAGTATGAGCCCGTTGGGGGCAAATCCCAGGCCTAACCTAGACATAACATGCCTTATCCTCTAAAATATTGATCGAAACCAGGTTTAGTGGACTGCTTCAGTGTGGTACCACGTTACTACGTGATCCAAACCAGAAAAAGTCATGGATCTGTTCAACAGGTATGTGAAGAATGCGGAAGTATGAGGCTGATGAGGGCAAATCCCAGACCTATCCCAGACATAACTTGCGTTATCCTCTAAAATATTGATCGATACCAGGTTTAATCAACTGTTTCAGTGTGGTACCCACATTACTACCTGATCCAAACCAGAAAAAGGCATGGATCTGTTCAACAGGTATGTGAAAAACACGAAAGTATGAGTCTGATGAGGGCAAATCCCAGGACAAACCTAGACATAACATGCGCTGTTGTTGAAAATATTGATCGAAACCAGGTTTAGTGGACTGCTTCAGTGTGGTACCACATTACTACGTGATCTAAACCACAAAAAACCCAGGACCTGTTCAACAAGTGTGTGAAAAACGTGAAAATATGACCCTGATGAGGGCAAATCCCAGGCCTAACCTAGATCGAACATGGTGTATCCTCTAAATTATTGTTCGTATCCAGGTTTAATTAACTGTTTCAGTGTGGTACCACATTACTACGTGATCCAATCCAGAGAAATCCAAGGATCTGGCCAACAAGAATGACAAATATGCGAAAGTATGAGTCTGATGAGGGCAAATCCGAGGCCTCACCCAGACCTAACATGCGTTATCCAGTAAAATACTGTTCGAGACCAGGATTACTCGACTGTTTCAGGGTGGTACCAATTTACTACGTGATACAAACTAGAAATAACCCAGGATCTGTTTAACAAGTATGTGAGGAATTCGAAAGTATTGGTCTGATGAGGGCAAATCCTAGCCCTAACCTAGACCTAACATGCGTTATCATCTATAATATTGATCGAACCCAGGTTTATTCGACTGTTTCAGTGTGGTACCACATTACTACGTGGTCCAATCCAGAAAAACCCAAGGATCTGGCCAACAAGTATGACAAATATGCGAAAGTATGAGTCAGATGCGGGCAAATCCTGGACCTAACCCAGACCTAACATGCGTTATCCTCTAAAATATAGATCGAGACCAGGATTAATCGACTGTTTCAGGGTGGTACCAATTTACTACGTGATACAAACTAGAAATAACCCAGGATCTGTTCAACAGGTATGTGAGGAATGCGAAAGTATTGGTCTGATGAGGGCAAACCCTAGCCCTAACCCAGACCTAACATGCGTTATCATCTATAATATAGATCGAACCCAGGTTTATTCGACTGTTTCAGAGTGGTACCACATTACTACGTGATCCAAACCAGAAAAAGCCCAGGATCTGGCCAACAAGTATGAGAAATATGCGAAAGTATGAGCCTGATGAGGGCAAATCCCAGACCTATACCAGACATAACTTGCGTTATCCTCAAAAATATTGATCGAAACCAGGTTCAATCGACTGTTTTAGTGTGGTACCACATTTCTAAGTGATCCAAACCAGAAAAAATCCCAGGATCTGTTCAAGAAGTATGTGAAGAATGCGAAAGAATGAGCCTGATGAGGGCAAATCCCAGACCTATCCCAGACATAACTTGCGTTATCCTCCAAAATATTGATCGAAACCAGGTTTAATTGACTGTTTTAGTGTGGTACCACATTACTAAGTGATCCAAACCAGAAAAAATCCCAGGATCTGTTCAAGAAGTATGTGAAGAATGCGAAAGAATGAGCCTGATGAGGGCAAATCCCAGACCTAACCCAGACCTAACATGCGTTATCCTCAAAAATATTGATCGAAACCAGGTTTAATCGACTGTTTTAGTGTGGTACCACATTACTACGTGATCCAAACCAGAAAAAAGCCCAGGATCTGTTCAATAAGTATGTGAAAAACGCGAAAGTATGAGCCTGATGAGGGCATAATCCCACACCTAACCGAGCCCTAACCGGCGTTATCCTCTAAAATGTTGATCGTGACCAGGTTTAATCGACTGTTTCAGTGTGGTACCACATTACTACGTGATCCAGACCAGAAAAAAACCCAGGATCTGGCCATCAAGTATGAGAAATATGCGAAAGTATGAGTCTGATGAGGGCAAATCCCAGGCCTAACCCAGACCTAACATGCGTTATCATCTAAAATATTTATCGAGACCAGGTTGAATTGACTGTTTCAGTGTGGTACTACATCAGTATGTGATGCAATCCAGAAAAAGCAACGGATCTGGCTAACAGGTATGAGAAATATGCGAAAGTATGAGCCTGATGAGGGCAAATCCTAGCCCTAACCCAGACCTAACACGAGTTATCCTCTAAAATATTTATCGAGACCAGGTTGAATTGACAGTTTCAGGGTGGTACCATATTACTACGTTATCCAAACCAGTGAAAGCACAGAATCTGGCCAACGAGTTTGAGAAATATGCGAATGTATGAGCCTGATGAGAGCAAATCCCAGACGAAACCTAGACCAAACATGCGTTAACCTCTAAAATACAGGTCGAAACCAGGTTTAATCGACTGTTTCAGTGTGGTACCACAGTACTACGTGATCCAAACCAGAAAAAACCGAGGATCTGTTCAACAAGTATGTGAAAAACGCGAAAGTATGAGCCTGATGAGGGCAAATCCCAGACCTATCCCAGACATAACTTGCGTTATCCTCTAAACTATTGATGGAAACCAGGTTTAATTGTCTGTTTTAGTGTGGTACCACATTACTACGTAATCCAATCCAGAAAAAGCCCAGGATCTGTTCAAGAAGTATGTGAAGAATGCGAATGTATGAAACTGATGAGGGCAAATCCTAGACCTTACCAAGATATAACATGCGTCATACTCTAAAATATTGATCGAAACCAGGTTTAATGGACTGTTTCAGTGTGGTACCACAGTACTACGTGATCCAAACCAGAAAAAGCCCAGAATCTGGCCATCAAGCATGAGAAATATGCGAAAGTATGACCCTGATAAAGCCAAATCCCAGACCTAACCCAGACCTAACATGCGTTATCCTCAAAAATATTGATCGAAACCAGGTTTAATCGACTGTTTTAGTGTGGTACCACATTACTACGTGATCCAAACCAGAAAAAAGCCCAGGAGCTGTTCAACAAGTATGTGAAGAATGCGAAAGTATGAGTCTGATGAGAGCAAATCCCAGACCTATCCCAGACATAACTTGCGTTATCCTCTAAAATATTGATGGAAACCAGGTTTAATTGACTGTTTCAGTGTGGTACCACATTACTACGTAATCCAATCCAGAAAAAGCCCAGGATCTGTTCAAGAAGTATGTGAAGAATGCGAATGTATGAAACTGATGAGGGCAAATCCTAGACCTTACCAAGACATAACATGCGTCATACTCTAAAATATTGATCGAAACCAGGTTTAATGGACTGTTTCAGTGTGGTACCACAGTACTACGTGATCAAAACCAGAAAAAGCCCAGAATCTGGCCATCAAGTATGAGGAATATGCGAAAGTACGAGCCTGATGAGAGCAAATCCCAGGCCTAACCTAGACCTAACATGCGTGATCCTCTAAAATATTGATCGAAACCTGGTTTAATGGACTCTTTCAGTGTGGTACCACATTAGTACGTGATTCAAACCAGAAAAAGCCAGGGATCTGTTCAACAAGTATGTGAAAAACGCGAAAATATGACCCTGATGAGGGCAGATCCCAGACCTATCCCAGACCTAACTTGCGTTATCCTATGAAATATTGATCGAAACCAGGTTTAATTGACTGTTTCAGTGTGGTACCACCTTGCTACGTGATCGAAAGCAGAAAAAACCATCGATCAGGTCAACATGTATGTTAAAACTGCGAAAGTATGACCCTGATGAGGGCAAATCCCAGGCCTAACCTAGACCTAACATGCGTAATCCTCTAAAATATTGATCGAAACCAGGTTTAATGGTCTGCTTCAGTGTGGTACCACATTACTACGTGAGCCAAACCAGAAGAAACCCAGGATCTGTTCAACAAGTGTGTGAAAAACGTGAAAGTACGAGCCTGATCAGGGCAAATCCCAGACCTATCCCAGACCTAACTTGCGTTATCCTCTAAATTATTGATCGATACCTGGTTTAATGGTCTGCTTCAGTGTGGTACCACATTACTACGTGATCCAATCCAGAAAAAGCTCAGGATCTAGCGATGAAGTATGAGAAATAAGCGAAAGTATGTGCCTGACGAGGGCAAATCCCCGACCTATCCCAGACCTAACTTGCGTTATCCTCTAAAACATTGATCGAAACCGGGTTTAATCGAATGTCTCAGTGTGGTACCACATTACTACGTGATCCATACCAGAAAAAACCCAGGATCTGTTCAACAAGTATGTGAAAAACGCGAAAGTATGTGCCTGATGAGGGCAAACCCCAGACCTATCCCAGACAAAACTTGCGTTATCCTCTAAAATATTGATGGAAACCAGGTTAAATGGACTGTTTCAGTGTGGTACCACAGTACTACGCGATCCAAACAGGAAAAAGCCCAGAATCTGGCCATCAAGCATGAGAAATATGGGAAAGTATGACCCTGATAAGGCCAAATCCCAGACCTAACCCAGACATAACATGCGTTATCCTCAAAAATATTGATCGAAACCAGGTTTAATCGACTGTTTTAGTGTGGTACCACATTACTACGTGATCCAAACCAGAAAAAATCCCAGGATCTGTTCAAGAAGTATGTGAAGAATGCGAAAGAATGAGCCTGATGAGGGCAAATCCCAGACCTATCCCAGACATAACTTGCGTTATCCTCTAAAATATTGATCGAAACCAGGTTTAATTGACTGTTTCAGTGTGGTACCACATTACTAGGTGATCCATACCAGAAAAAACCCAGGATCTGTTCAACAAGTGTGTGAAACACGCGAAAGTTGAGTCTGATGAGGGCAAATCCCAGGCCTCACCTAGATCTAACATGGTGTATCCTCTAAAATATTGTTCGTATCCAGGTTTAATTAACTCTTTCAGTGTGGTACCACATTACTACGTGATCCAATCCAGAGAAATCCAAGGATCTGGCCAACAAGTATGACAAATATGCGAAAGTATGAGTCTGATGAGGGCAAATCCGAGGCCTCACCCAGACCTAACATGCGTTATCCAATAAAATACTGTTCGAGACCAGGATTAATCGACTGTTTCGGGGTGGTACCAATTTACTACGTGATACAAACTAGAAATAACCCAGGATCTGTTCAACAAGTATGTGAGGAATGCGAAAGTATTGGTCTGATGAGGGCAAATCCTAGCCCTAACCCAGACCTAAGATGCGTTATCATCTATAATATTGATCGAACCCAGGTTTATTCGACTGTTTCAGTGTGGTACCACAGTACTACGTGATCCAATCCAGAAAAATCCAAGGATCTGGCCAACAAGTATGACAAATATGCGAAAGTATGAGCCAGATGCGGGCAATTCCTGGACCTAACCCAGACCTAACATGCGTTATCCTCTAAAATATAGATCGAGACCAGGATTAATCGACTGTTTCAGGGTGGTACCAATTTACTACATGATACAAACTAGAAATAACCCAGGATCTGTTCAACAAGTATGTGAGGAATGCGAAAGTATTGGTCTGATGAGGGCAAATCCTAGACCTAACCCAGACCTAACATGCGTTATCATCTATAATATAGATCGAACCCAGGTTTCTTCGACTGTTTCAGAGTGGTACCACATTACTACGTGATCCAAACCAGAAAAAGCCCAGGATCTGGCCAACAAGTATGAGAAATATGCGAAAGTATGAGCCGGATGAGGGCAAATCCCCGACCTATCCCAGACCTAAATTGCGTTATCCTCTAAAACATTGATGGAAACCAGGTTTAATTGACTGTTTCAGTGTGGTACCACATTACTACGTAATCCAATCCAGAAAAAGCCCAGGATCTGTTCAAGAAGTATGTGAAGAACGCGAATGTATGAAACTGATGAGGGCAAATCCTAGACCTTACCAAGACATAACATGCGTCATACTCTAAAATATTGATCGAAACCAGGTTTAATGGACTGTTTCAGTGTGGTACCACAGTACTACGTGATCCAAACCAGAAAAAGCCCAGGATCTGGCCATCAAGTATGAGACATATGCGAAAGTACGAGCCTGATGAGAGCAAATCCCAGGCCTAACCTAGACCTAATATGCGAAATCCTCTAAAATATTGATCGAAACCAGGTTTAATGGACTGTTTCAGTGTGGTACCACTTTGCTACGTGATCTAAAGCAGAAAAAACCATCGATCAGGTCAACATGTATGTTAAAACTGCGAAAGTATGACCCTGATGAGGGCAGATCCCAGACCTAACCTAGACCTAACATGTGTTATGCTCTAAAATAATAATCGAAACCAGGATTAATGGTCTGCTTCAGTGTGGTACCACATTACTACGTAATCGAATCCAGAAAAAACCCAGGATCTGTTCAAGAAGTATGTGAAGAATGCGAAAGTATGAGACTGATGAGGGCAATTCCTAGACCTAACCTAGACATAACATGCGATATCCTTTAAAATATTGACAGAGCCTGGGTTTCATGGACTGTTTCAGTGTGGTACCACATTACCACGTGATTCAAAACAGAAAAAACCCAGGATCTGTACAACAAGTATGTGAAACATGCGAAAGTTGAGTCTGATGAGGGCAAATCCCAGGCCTAACCTAGATCTAACATGGTGTATCCTCTAAAATATTGTTCGTATCCAGGTTTAATTAACTGCTTCAGTGTGGTACCACATTACTACGTGATCCAATCCAGAAAAGTCCAAGGATCTGGCCAACAGGTATGACAAATATGCGAAAGTATGAGTCTGATGAGGGCAAATCCGAGGCCTCACCCAGACCTAACATGCGTTATCCAATAAAATACTGTTCGAGACCAGGATTAGTCGACTGTTTCAGGGTGGTACCAATTTACTACGTGATACAAACTAGAAATAACCCAGGATCTGTTCAACAAGTATGCGAGGAATGCGAAAGTATTGGTCTGATGAGGGCAAATCCTAGCCCTAACCCAGACCTAACATGCGTTATCATCTATAATATTGATCGAACCCAGGTTTATTCGACTGTTTCAGAGTGGTACCACTTTACTACGTGATCCAAACCAGAGAAAGCCCAGGATCTGGCCAACAAGTATGAGAAATATGCGAAAGTATGAGCCAGATGCGGGCAAATCCTGGACCTAGCCCAGACCTAACATGCGTTATCCTCTAAAATATAGATCGAAACCAGGTTTAATCGACTGTTTCAGTGTGGTACTACATTACTACCTGATCCAAACCATAAAATACCAAGGATCTGTTCAACAAGTATGTGAAGGATGCGAAAGTATGAGTGTGATGAGGGCAAATCCCAGGCCTAACCTTGACCTAACATGAGTTATCCTCTAAAATATTTATCGAGACCAGGTATAATTGACAGTTTCAGTGTGGTACTACATCAGTATGTGATGCAATCCAGAAAAAGCAACGGATCTGGCTAACAGGTATGAGAAATATGCGAAAGTATGAGCCTGATGAGGGCAAATCCTAGCCCTAACCCAGACCTAACATGCGTTATCCTCTAAACTATTGATGGAAACCAGGTTTAATTGTCTGTTTTAGTGTGGTACCACATTACTACGTAATCCAATCCAGAAAAAGCCCAGGATCTGTTCAACAAGTATGTGAAGAATGCGAAAGTATGAGTCTGATGAGAGCAAATTCCAGGCCTAACCTTGACCTAACTTGCGTTATCCTCTAAAACATTGATCAAAACCGGGTTTAATCGACTGTTTCAGTGTGGTACCACATTACTACGTGATCCATACCAGAAAAAACCGAGGATCTGTTCAACAAGTATGTGAAAAACGCGAAAGTATGAGCCTGATGAGGGCAAATCCCAGACCTATCCCAGACATAACTTGCGTTATCCTCTAAACTATTGATGGAAACCAGGTTTAATTGTCTGTTTTAGTGTGGTACCACATTACTACGTAATCCAATCCAGAAAAAGCCCAGGATCTGTTCAAGAAGTATGTGAAGAATGCGAATGTATGAAACTGATGAGGGCAAATCCTAGACCTTACCAAGATGTAACATGCGTCATACTCTAAAATATTGATCGAAACCAGGTTTAATGGACTGTTTCAGTGTGGTACCACAGTACTACGTGATCCAAACCAGAAAAAGCCCAGAATCTGGCCATCAAGCATGAGAAATATGCGAAAGTATGACCCTGATAAGGCCAAATCCCAGACCTAACCCAGACCTAACATGAGTTATCCTCAAAAATATTGATCGAAACCAGGTTTAATCGACTGTTTTAGTGTGGTACCACATTACTACGTGATCCAAACCAGAAAAAATCCCAGGATCTGTTCAAGAAGTATGTGAAGAATGCGAAAGAATGAGCCTGATGAGGGCAAATCCCAGACCTATCCCAGACATAACTTGCGTTATCCTCTAAAATATTGATCGAAACCAGGTTTAATTGACTGTTTCAGTGTGGTACCACATTACTAGGTGATCCATACCAGAAAAAACCCAGGATCTGTTCAACAAGTGTGTGAAACACGCGAAAGTTGAGTCTGATGAGGGCAAATCCCAGGCCTCACCTAGATCTAACATGGTGTATCCTCTAAAATATTGTTCGTATCCAGGTTTAATTAACTCTTTCAGTGTGGTACCACATTACTACGTGATCCAATCCAGAGAAATCCAAGGATCTGGCCAACAAGTATGACAAATATGCGAAAGTATGAGTCTGATGAGGGCAAATCCGAGGCCTCACCCAGACCTAACATGCGTTATCCAATAAAATACTGTTCGAGACCAGGATTAATCGACTGTTTCGGGGTGGTACCAATTTACTACGTGATACAAACTAGAAATAACCCAGGATCTGTTCAACAAGTATGTGAGGAATGCGAAAGTATTGGTCTGATGAGGGCAAATCCTAGCCCTAACCCAGACCTAAGATGCGTTATCATCTATAATATTGATCGAACCCAGGTTTATTCGACTGTTTCAGTGTGGTACCACAGTACTACGTGATCCAATCCAGAAAAATCCAAGGATCTGGCCAACAAGTATGACAAATATGCGAAAGTATGAGCCAGATGCGGGCAATTCCTGGACCTAACCCAGACCTAACATGCGTTATCCTCTAAAATATAGATCGAGACCAGGATTAATCGACTGTTTCAGGGTGGTACCAATTTACTACATGATACAAACTAGAAATAACCCAGGATCTGTTCAACAAGTATGTGAGGAATGCGAAAGTATTGGTCTGATGAGGGCAAATCCTAGACCTAACCCAGACCTAACATGCGTTATCATCTATAATATAGATCGAACCCAGGTTTCTTCGACTGTTTCAGAGTGGTACCACATTACTACGTGATCCAAACCAGAAAAAGCCCAGGATCTGGCCAACAAGTATGAGAAATATGCGAAAGTATGAGCCGGATGAGGGCAAATCCCCGACCTATCCCAGACCTAAATTGCGTTATCCTCTAAAACATTGATGGAAACCAGGTTTAATTGACTGTTTCAGTGTGGTACCACATTACTACGTAATCCAATCCAGAAAAAGCCCAGGATCTGTTCAAGAAGTATGTGAAGAACGCGAATGTATGAAACTGATGAGGGCAAATCCTAGACCTTACCAAGACATAACATGCGTCATACTCTAAAATATTGATCGAAACCAGGTTTAATGGACTGTTTCAGTGTGGTACCACAGTACTACGTGATCCAAACCAGAAAAAGCCCAGGATCTGGCCATCAAGTATGAGACATATGCGAAAGTACGAGCCTGATGAGAGCAAATCCCAGGCCTAACCTAGACCTAATATGCGAAATCCTCTAAAATATTGATCGAAACCAGGTTTAATGGACTGTTTCAGTGTGGTACCACTTTGCTACGTGATCTAAAGCAGAAAAAACCATCGATCAGGTCAACATGTATGTTAAAACTGCGAAAGTATGACCCTGATGAGGGCAGATCCCAGACCTAACCTAGACCTAACATGTGTTATGCTCTAAAATAATAATCGAAACCAGGATTAATGGTCTGCTTCAGTGTGGTACCACATTACTACGTAATCGAATCCAGAAAAAACCCAGGATCTGTTCAAGAAGTATGTGAAGAATGCGAAAGTATGAGACTGATGAGGGCAATTCCTAGACCTAACCTAGACATAACATGCGATATCCTTTAAAATATTGACAGAGCCTGGGTTTCATGGACTGTTTCAGTGTGGTACCACATTACCACGTGATTCAAAACAGAAAAAACCCAGGATCTGTACAACAAGTATGTGAAACATGCGAAAGTTGAGTCTGATGAGGGCAAATCCCAGGCCTAACCTAGATCTAACATGGTGTATCCTCTAAAATATTGTTCGTATCCAGGTTTAATTAACTGCTTCAGTGTGGTACCACATTACTACGTGATCCAATCCAGAAAAGTCCAAGGATCTGGCCAACAGGTATGACAAATATGCGAAAGTATGAGTCTGATGAGGGCAAATCCGAGGCCTCACCCAGACCTAACATGCGTTATCCAATAAAATACTGTTCGAGACCAGGATTAGTCGACTGTTTCAGGGTGGTACCAATTTACTACGTGATACAAACTAGAAATAACCCAGGATCTGTTCAACAAGTATGCGAGGAATGCGAAAGTATTGGTCTGATGAGGGCAAATCCTAGCCCTAACCCAGACCTAACATGCGTTATCATCTATAATATTGATCGAACCCAGGTTTATTCGACTGTTTCAGAGTGGTACCACTTTACTACGTGATCCAAACCAGAGAAAGCCCAGGATCTGGCCAACAAGTATGAGAAATATGCGAAAGTATGAGCCAGATGCGGGCAAATCCTGGACCTAGCCCAGACCTAACATGCGTTATCCTCTAAAATATAGATCGAAACCAGGTTTAATCGACTGTTTCAGTGTGGTACCACATTACTACCTGATCCAAACCATAAAATACCAAGGATCTGTTCAACAAGTATGTGAAGGATGCGAAAGTATGAGTGTGATGAGGGCAAATCCCAGGCCTAACCTTGACCTAACATGAGTTATCCTCTAAAATATTTATCGAGACCAGGTATAATTGACAGTTTCAGTGTGGTACTACATCAGTATGTGATGCAATCCAGAAAAAGCAACGGATCTGGCTAACAGGTATGAGAAATATGCGAAAGTATGAGCCTGATGAGGGCAAATCCTAGCCCTAACCCAGACCTAACATGCGTTATCCTCTAAACTATTGATGGAAACCAGGTTTAATTGTCTGTTTTAGTGTGGTACCACATTACTACGTAATCCAATCCAGAAAAAGCCCAGGATCTGTTCAACAAGTATGTGAAGAATGCGAAAGTATGAGTCTGATGAGAGCAAATTCCAGGCCTAACCTTGACCTAACTTGCGTTATCCTCTAAAACATTGATCAAAACCGGGTTTAATCGACTGTTTCAGTGTGGTACCACATTACTACGTGATCCATACCAGAAAAAACCGAGGATCTGTTCAACAAGTATGTGAAAAACGCGAAAGTATGAGCCTGATGATGGCAAATCCCAGACCTATCCCAGACATAACTTGCGTTATCCTCTAAACTATTGATGGAAACCAGGTTTAATTGTCTGTTTTAGTGTGGTACCACATTACTACGTAATCCAATCCAGAAAAAGCCCAGGATCTGTTCAAGAAGTATGTGAAGAATGCGAATGTATGAAACTGATGAGGGCAAATCCTAGACCTTACCAAGATGTAACATGCGTCATACTCTAAAATATTGATCGAAACCAGGTTTAATGGACTGTTTCAGTGTGGTACCACAGTACTACGTGATCCAAACCAGAAAAAGCCCAGAATCTGGCCCTCAAGCATGAGAAATATGCGAAAGTATGACCCTGATAAGGCCAAATCCCAGACCTAACCCAGACCTAACATGCGTTATCCTCAAAAATATTGATCGAAACCAGGTTTAATCGACTGTTTTAGTGTGGTACCACATTACTACGTGATCCAAACCAGAAAAAAGCCCAGGATCTGTTCAATAAGTATGTGAAAAACGCGAAAGTATGAGCCTGATGAGGGCAAATCCCAGACCTATACCAGACATAACTTGCGTTATCCTCAAAAATATTGATTGAAACCAGGTTCAATCGACTGTTTTAGTGTGGTACCACATTACTACCTGATCCAAACCATAAAATACCAAGGATCCGTTCAACAAGTATGTGAAGAATGCGAAAGTATGAGTCTGATGAGAGCAAATTCCAGGCCTAACCTTGACCTAACTTGCGTTATCCTCTAAAACATTGATCAAAACCGGGTTTAATCGACTGTTTCAGTGTGGTACCACATTACTACGTGATCCATACCAGAAAAAACCGAGGATCTGTTCAACAAGTATGTGAAAAACGCGAAAGTATGAGCCTGATGAGGGCAAATCCCAGACCTATCCCAGACATAACTTGCGTTATCCTCTAAACTATTGATGGAAACCAGGTTTAATTGTCTGTTTTAGTGTGGTACCACATTACTACGTAATCCAATCCAGAAAAAGCCCAGGATCTGTTCAAGAAGTATGTGAAGAATGCGAATGTATGAAACTGATGAGGGCAAATCCTAGACCTTACCAAGATGTAACATGCGTCATACTCTAAAATATTGATCGAAACCAGGTTTAATGGACTGTTTCAGTGTGGTACCACAGTACTACGTGATCCAAACCAGAAAAAGCCCAGAATCTGGCCATCAAGTATGAGGAATATGCGAAAGTACGAGCCTGATGAGAGCAAATCCCAGGCCTAACCTAGACCTAACATGCGTGATCCTCTAAAATATTGATCGAAACCTGGTTTAATGGACTCTTTCAGTGTGGTACCACATTAGTACGTGATTCAAACCAGAAAAAGCCAGGGATCTGTTCAACTAGTATGTGAAAAACGCGAAAATATGACCCTGATGAGGGCAGATCCCAGACCTATCCCAGACCTAACTTGCGTTATCCTATGAAATATTGATCGAAACCAGGTTTAATTGACTGTTTCAGTGTGGTACCACCTTGCTACGTGATCGAAAGCAGAAAAAACCATCGATCAGGTCAACATGTATGTTAAAACTGCGAAAGTATGACCCAGATGAGGGCAAATCCCAGGCCTAACCTAGACCTAACATGCGTAATCCTCTAAAATATTGATCGAAACCAGGTTTAATGGTCTGCTTCGGTGTGGTACCACATTACTACGTGATCCAAACCAGAAGAAACCCAGGATCTGTTCAACAAGTGTGTGAAAAACGTGAAAGTACGAGCCTGATCAGGGCAAATCCCAGACCTATCCCAGACCTAACTTGCGTTATCCTCTAAATTATTGATCGAAACCTGGTTTAATTGACCGTTTCAGTGTGGTACCACATTACTACGTGATCCAATCCAGAAAAAGCTCAGGATCTAGCGATGAAGTATGAGAAATAAGCGAAAGTATGTGCCTGACGAGGGCAAATCCTAGTCCTATCCCAGACATAACTTGCGTTATCCTCTAAAATGTTGATCGAAACCAGGTTGAATTGACAGTTTCAGGGTGGTACCATATTACTACGTTATCCAAACCATTGAAAGCACAGAATCTGGCCAAGGAGTTTGAGAAATATGCGAAAGTATGAGCCTGATGAGAGCAAATCCCAGACCAAACCTAGACCAAACATGCGTTAACCTCTAAAATACAGGTCGAAACCAGGTTTAATCGACTGTTTCAGTGTGGTACCACATTACTACCTGATCCACACCAGAAAAAACCCAGGAGCTGTTCAACAAGTATGTGAAGAATGCGAAAGTATAAGTCTGATGAGAGCAAATCCCAGGCCTAACCTTGACCTAACATAAGTTATCCTCTAGGCTATTGATCGAAACCAAGTTTAAAGGACTATTTCAGTGTGATACCACTTTACCACATGATCCAAACCAGAAAAAGCCCGGGATCGGGCCAACTAGTAAGCGAAAAATGTGAAAGTATGATCCTGATGAGGGCAAATCCCAGACCTAACCCAGACCTAACATGCGTTATCTTTTAAAATATTGACCGAGACTAGGTTTAATTGACTGTTTCAGTGTGGTACCACATTACCACGTGATCCAAACCAGAAAAAGCCCCGGATCAGGCCAACGAGTTTGCGAAAAATGCGAAAGTATGAGCCAGATAAGGGCAAATCCTAGACCTAACCCAGACCTAACACGCGTTATCCTCTAAAATATTTGACGTATCTAGGTTTAACTGACTGTATCAGTGTGGTACCACATTACTACGTGATCCAAACCAGAAAAACCCAGGATCTGTTCAACAAGCATGTGAAGAATGCGAAAGCATGAGTCTGATGAGGGCAAATCCCAGGCCTAACCTAGACCTAACATGCGTTATCCTCTAAAATATTGATCGAAACCAGGTTTCGTGGACTGTTTCAGTGTGATACTTCATTACTGCGTGATCCAAACCAGAAAAAGCCAGGGATCTGTTCAACAAGTATGAGAAATAAGCGAAAGTATGAGCCTGATGCGGGCAAATCCTGGACCTAACCCAGACCTAACATGCGTTATCCTCACAGATATTGATCGATAACAGGTATAATTGACTGTATCAGTGTGGTAATACATTACTGTGTGATCCAATCCAGAAAAAGCAACGGATCTGGCTAACAAGTATGAGAAATATGCGAAAGTATGGGCCTGATGAGGGCAGATCCGACACCTAACCGTGTCCTATCCGGCGTTATCCTCTAAAATGTTGATCGTGACCAGGGTTAATCGACTGTTTCAGTGTGGTACCACATTACTACCTGATCCAGACTAGAAAAAACCCAGGATCTGTTCAACAAGCACGTGAAGAATGCGAAAGTATGAGTCTGATGAGGGCGAATCCCAGGCCAAACCTAGACCTAACATGCGTTATCCTCAAGAATATTGATCGAAAACAGGTTTAATGGACTGTTTCAGTGTGGTACCACATTACTACGTGAACCAAACCAGAAAAAGCCCAGGATCTGGCCAACAGGTATGCGAAAAATGCGAAAGTATCAGCCAGATGAGGGCAAATCCTAGACCTAACCCAGACCTAACATGCGTTATCCTCTAAAATATTGATCGAGACAAGGTTTAGACGACTGTTTCAGTGTGTTACCACATTACTACGTGATCCAAACCAGAAAAAACCAAGGATCTGTACTACAAGTATGTGGAAAATGCGAAAGTATGAGTCTGATGAGGGCAAATCCCTGCCCTAACCTAGACCTAACATGCGTTACCCTCAAAAGTATCGATCGAGACTAGGTTTAATCGACTGTTCAAGTGTGGTACCACATTACTACGTGATCCAAACCAGAAAAAGCCCAGAATCTGGCCATCAAGCATGAGAAATATGCGAAAGTATGACCCTGATAAGGCCAAATCCCAGACCTAACCCAGACCTAACATGCGTTATCCTCAAAAATATTGATCGAAACCAGGTTTAATCGACTGTTTTAGTGTGGTACCACATTACTACGTGATCCAAACCAGAAAAAAGTCCAGGATCTGTTCAATAAGTATGTGAAAAACGCGAAAGTATGAGCCTGATGAGGGCAAATCCTAGACCTATACCAGACATAACTTGCGTTATCCTCAAAAATATTGATCGAAACCAGGTCTAATCGACTGTTTTAGTGTGGTACCACATTACTAAGTGATCCAAACCAGAAAAAATCCCAGGATCTGTTCAAGAAGTAGGTGAAGAATGCGAAAGAATGAGCCTGATGAGGGCAAATCCCAGACCTGTCCCAGACATAACTTGCGTTATCCTCCAAAATATTGATCGAAACCAGGTTTAATTGACTGTTTCAGTGTGGTACCACATTACTACGTGATGCAAACCAGAAAAAACCCTGGATCTGTTCAACAAGTATGTGAAAAACGCGAAAATATGACCCTGATGAGGGCAAATCCCAGGCCTAACCTAGACCTAACATGCGTTATCCTCTAAAATATTTATCAAGACCAGGTTTAATTGATTGTTTCAGTGTGGCATCACATTACTACGTGATCCAAACCAGGAAAAGCCCAGAATCTGGCCATCAAGTATGAGGAATATGCGAAAGTACGAGCCTGATGAGAGCAAATCCCAGGCCTAACCTAGACCTAACATGCGTGATCCTCTAAAATATTGATCGAAACCTGGTTTAATGGACTCTTTCAGTGTGGTAGCACATTAGTACGTGATTCAAACCAGAAAAAGCCAGGGATCTGTTCAAAAAGTATGTGAAAAACGCGAAAATATGACCCTGATGAGGGCAGATCCCAGACCTATCCCAGACCTAACTTGCGTTATCCTATGAAATATTGATCGAAACCAGGTTTAATTGACTGTTTCAGTGTGGTACCACCTTGCTACGTGATCGAAAGCAGAAAAAACCATCGATCAGGTCAACATGTATGTTAAAACTGCGAAAGTATGACCCTGATGGGGGCAAATCCCAGACCTAACCTAGACCTAACATGTGTTATCCTCTAAAATAATAATCGAAACCAGGATTAATGGTCTGCTTCGGTGTGGTACCACATTACTACGTAATCGAAACCAGAAGAAACCCAGGATCTGTTCAAGAAGTATGTGAAGAATACGAAAGTATGAGACTGATGAGGGCAAATCCTAGACCTAACCTAGACATAACATGCGATATCCTTTAAAATATTGACAGAGCCTGGGTTTCATGGACTGTTTCAGTGTGGTACCACATTACCACGTGATTCAAACCAGAAAAAACCCAGGATCTGTACAACAAGTATGTGAAACATGCGAAAGTTGAGTCTGATGAGGGCAAATCCCAGGCCTAACATAGATCTAACATGGTGTATCCTCTAAAATATTGTTCGTATCCAGGTTTAATTAACTGCTTCAGTGTGGGACCACATTACTACGTGATCCAATCCAGAAAAGTCCAAGGATCTGGCCAACAAGTATGACAAATATGCGAAAGTATGAGCCTGATGAGAGCAAATCCCAGACCAAACCTAGACATAACATGCGTTATCCTCTAAAATATTGATCGAAACCAGGTTTAGTGGACTGTTTCAGTGTGGTACCACATTACTGCCTGATCCAAACCAGAAAAAGCCCAGGATCTGTTGAACAAGTATGTGAAAAATGCGAAAGTATGAGCCTGATGAGGGCAAATCCTAGACCTAACCCAGACCTAACATGCGTTATCCTCTAAAATATTTATCAAGACCAGGTTTAATTGAATGTTTTAGTGTGGTACCTCATTACTACGCGATCCAAACCAGACAAAACCCAGGATCTGTTCAAAAAGTATGTGAGGTATGCGAAAGTATGAGTCTGAGGAGGGCAAGTCCCAGGCCTAACCTAGACATAACATGCGTTATCCTCTAAAATATTGATCGAAAACCAGGTTTAGTGGACTGTATCAGTGTGGTACCACATTGCTACCTGATACAAAGTAGAAAAAACCCTCGATCAGGTCAACATGTATGTTAATACTGCGAAAGTATGACCCTAATGCGGGCAAATCCCAGGCCTAACCTAGACCTAACATGAATTATTCTCTAAAATATTGATCGAAACCAGGTTTAATGGACTGTTTCAGTGTGGAACCACATTACTGCGTGATCCAAACCAGAAAAAACCCAGGATCTGTTCAACGAGTATGTGAAAAACGCGAAAGTATGAGCCTGATGAGGGCAAATCCCAGGCCTAACCCAGACCTAACATGCGTTATCCTCTAAAATATTTATCAAGACCAGGTTTAATTGAATGTTTCAGTGTTGTACCACATTACTACGTGATCCAAACCAGAAAAAACCCAGGATCTGTTCAACAAGTATGTGAAGAATGCGAAAGTATGAGTCCGATGAGGGAAAATCCCGGATCTATCCCTGACATAACTTGCGTTATCCTCTAAAATATTGTTCGTAACCAGGTTTAATGGACTGTTTCGGTATGGTACCACATTACTACGTGATCCAATCCAGAAAAAACCATCGATCAGGTCAACATGTATGTTAAAACTGTGAAAGTATGACCCTAATGGGGGCAAATCCCAGGCCTAACCTTGACCAAACACGCGTTATCCTCTAAAATATAGATCGAAACCAGGTTTAATGGACTGTTTCAGTGTGGTACCACATTACTACGTGATCCAAACCAGAAAAAACCCAGGATCTGTTCAACAAGTATGTGAAAAACGCGACAGTATGAGCCTGGTGAGGGCAAATCCCAGACCTATCCCAGACCTATCTTGCGTTATCCTCTAAAATATTGATCGAAACCAGGTTTAATTGACTGTTTCAGTGTGGTACCACATTACTACGTGATTCAAACCAGAAAAAACCCAGGATCTGTTCAACAAGTATGTGAAAAACGCGACAGTACGAGCCTGATGAGGGCAAATCCCAGAACTATCCCAGACATAACATGCGTTATCCTATAAAATATTGATCGAAACAAGGTTGAGTGGACTGTTTCAGTGTGGTACCACATTACTGCGTGATCCAAACCAGAAAGAACCCAGGATCTGTTCAACAAATATGTGAAAAATGCGAATGTATGACCCTGATGAGGGCAAATCCCAGACCTATCCCAGACAGAACATGCGTTATCCTCTAAAATATTGATCGAAACCAGGTTTAATGGACTGTTTCACTGTGGTACCACATTACTACGTGATCCAAACCAGAAAAAACCCTCGGTCAGGTCAACATGTATGTTAAAACTGCGTAAGCATGTGCCTGATGAGGGCAAATCCCAGACCTATCCCAGACCTAACTTGCGTTATCCACTAAAATATTGATCGAAACCAGTTTTAATTGACTGTTTCAGTGTGGTTCTACATTACTACGTGATCCAATCCAGAAAAAGCCAAGGATCTAGCCATGAAGTATGAGAAATATGAAAAGTATGAGCCTCACGGGGGCAAATCCTAGACCTAACCCAGACCTAACATGCGTTATCCTCTAAAATATTTATCAAGACCAGGTTTAATTGTTTGTTTCAGTGTGGTACCACATTACTACGTGATCCAATCCAGAAACAGCCAGGGATCTGTTCAACAAGCATGTGAAACACGCGAAAATATGACACTGATGTGGGCAATTCCCAGACCTATCCCAAACCTAACTTGCGTCAACCAAAAAAATATTGATCGAAACCAGGTTTCATTGACTGTTTCAGTGTGGTACCACATTACTACGTGATCCAAACCAGAAAAAAACCCAGAATCTGTTCAACAAGTGTGTGAAAAACGTGAAAGTACGAGCCTGATCAGGGCAAATCCCAGGCCTATCCCAGACCTATCTTGCGTTATCCTCTAAAATATTGATCGAAACAAGGTTGAGTGGACTGTTTCAGTGTGGTACTACATTACTACGAGATCCAATCCAGAAAAGGCCCAGGATCTAGCCATCATGTATGAGAAATATGCGAAAGACTGAGCCTGATGAGAGCAAATCCCAGACCTAACCTAGACGTAAAATGAATTATTCACTAACATATTGATCGAAACCAGGTTTCATGGACTGTTTCTGTGTGGTACCACATTGCTACGTGATCCAAACCAGAAAAAACCCAGGATCTGTTCAACAAGTATGTGAAAAACGCGAATGTATGAGCCTGATGAGGGCAAATCCCAGACCAATCCCAGACATAACTTGCGTTATCCTCTAAAATATTGATCGAAACCAGGTTTAATTGATTGTTTCAGTGTGGTACCACATTACTACGTGATTCAAACCAGGAAAAACCCAGGATCTGTTCAACAAGTATGTGAAAAACGCGACAGTATGAGCCTGATGAGGGCAAATCCCAGACCTATCCCAGACAGAACATGCGTTATCCTCTAAAATATTGATCGTAACCAGGTTTAATGGACTGTTTCAGTGTGGTACCACATTACTACGTGATCGAAACCCGAAAAAACCCAGGAACCGTTCAACAAGAATGTGAAGAATGCGAAAGTACGAGCCTGATGAGAGCAAATCCCAGACATAACCTAGACCTAACATGCGTTGTCCTCTAAAATATTGACGGAAACCAGGTTTAATTGACTGTTTCAGTGTGGTAGCACATTACTACGTGATCCAAACCAGAAATAACACTGGAACTGTTCAACTAGTATGTGAAGTATGCGAAAGTATGAGACTGATGAGTGAAACTCCCAGGCCTAACATGCGTTATCCTCAAAAATATTGATCGAAACCAGGTTTAATGGACTGTTTCAGTGTGGTAGCACATTACTACGTGATCCAAACCAGAAATAACCCAGGAACTGTTCAACTAGTATGTGAAGTATGCGAAAGTATGAGACTGATGGGTGAAACTACCAGGCCTAACCTAGACCTAACATGCGTTATCCTCAAAAATATTGATCGAAACCGGGTTTAATGGACTGTTTCAGTGTGGTACCACATTACAACGTGATCCAATCCAGAAATAGCCCAGGATCAAGCCATGAAGTATTAGAAATATGCGAAAGTATGAGCCTGATGAGGGCAAATCCTAGACCTTACCCAGACCTAACATGCGTTATCCTCTAAAATATTTATCAAGACCAGGTTTAATTGAATGTTTCAGTGTGGTACCACATTACTACCTGATCTAAACCAGAAATAACCCAGGATCTGTTCAACAAATATGTGATGAATGCGAAAGTATGGGTCTGATGAGTGAAAATCCCAGGCCTAACCTACACCTAACATGCGTTATCCTCAAAAATATTGATCGAAACCAGGTTTTATCGACTGTTTCAGTGTGGTTGCACATTACTACCTGATCCAAACCAGAAATAACCCAGGAACTGTTCAACTAGTATGTGAAGTATGCGAAAGTATGAGACTGATGGGTGAAACTCCCAGGCCTAACCTAGACCTAACATGCGTTATCCTCTAAAATATTGATCGAAACCAGGTTTAGTGGACTGTTTCAGTGTGGTACCACATTACTCCGTGATCCAAAGTAGAAAAATCCCTCGATCAGATCAACATGTATGTTAAAACTGCGAAAGTATGAACCTGATGAGGGCAAATCCCAGACCTAACCTAGACCTAACATGCGTTAGTCCCTAAAATATTGATCGAAACCAGGTTTAATGGACTGTTTCAGTGTGGTACCACATTACAACGTGATCCAATCCAGAAATAGCCCAGGATCTAGCCATGAAGTATTAGAAATATGCGAAAGTATGAGCCTGTTGAGGGCAAATCCTAGACCTTACCCAGACCTAACATGCGTTATCCTCTAAAATATTTATCAAGACTAGGTTTAATTGACTGTTTCAGTGTGGTACCACATTACTACGTGATCCAAACCAGAAATAACCCAGGAACTGTTCAACTAGTATGTGAAGTATGCGAAGCTATGAGTCTGATGAGTGAAAATCCCAGGCCTAAACTAAACATAACAAGCATTATCCTCTAAAATATTGATCGAAACCAGGTTTAGTGGACTGTTTCAGTGTGGTACCACATTACTCCGTGATCCAAAGTAGAAAAATCCCTCGATCAGATCAACATGTATGTTAAAACTGCGAAAGTATGAACCTGATGAGGGCAAATCCCAGACCTATCCCAGACCTAACTTGCGTTATCCTATGAAATATTGATCGAAACCAGGTTTAATTGACTGTTTCAGTGTGGTACCACCTTGCTACGTGATCGAAAGCAGAAAAAACCATCGATCAGGTCAACATGTATGTTAAAACTGCGAAAGTATGACCCTGATGGGGGCAAATCCCAGACCTAACCTAGACCTAACATGTGTTATCCTCTAAAATAATAATCGAAACCAGGATTAATGGTCTGCTTCGGTGTGGTACCACATTACTACGTAATCGAAACCAGAAGAAACCCAGGATCTGTTCAAGAAGTATGTGAAGAATGCGAAAGTATGAGACTGATGAGGGCAAATCCTAGACCTAACCTAGACATAACATGCGATATCCTTTAAAATATTGACAGAGCCTGGGTTTCATGGACTGTTTCAGTGTGGTACCACATTACCACGTGATTCAAACCAGAAAAAACCCAGGATCTGTACAACAAGTATGTGAAACATGCGAAAGTTGAGTCTGATGAGGGCAAATCCCAGGCCTAACATAGATCTAACATGGTGTATCCTCTAAAATATTGTTCGTATCCAGGTTTAATTAACTGCTTCAGTGTGGGACCACATTACTACGTGATCCAATCCAGAAAAGTCCAAGGATCTGGCCAACAAGTATGACAAATATGCGAAAGTATGAGCCTGATGAGAGCAAATCCCAGACCAAACCTAGACATAACATGCGTTATCCTCTAAAATATTGATCGAAACCAGGTTTAGTGGACTGTTCAGTGTGGTACCACATTACTGCCTGATCCAAACCAGAAAAAGCCCAGGATCTGTTCAACAAGTATGTGAAAAATGCGAAAGTATGAGCCTGATGAGGGCAAATCCTAGACCTAACCCAGACCTAACATGCGTTATCCTCTAAAATATTTATCAAGACCAGGTTTAATTGAATGTTTTAGTGTGGTACCTCATTACTACGCGATCCAAACCAGAGAAAACCCAGGATCTGTTCAAAAAGTATGTGAGGTATGCGAAAGTATGAGTCTGAGGAGGGCAAGTCCCAGGCCTAACCTAGACATAACATGCGTTATCCTCTAAAATATTGATCGAAACCAGGTTTAGTGGACTGTATCAGTGTGGTACCACATTGCTACCTGATACAAAGTAGAAAAAACCCTCGATCAGGTCAACATGTATGTTAATACTGCGAAAGTATGACCCTAATGGGGGCAAATCCCAGGCCTAACCTAGACCTAACATGAATTATTCTCTAAAATATTGATCGAAACCAGGTTTAATGGACTGTTTCAGTGTGGACCCACATTACTGCGTGATCCAAACCAGAAAAAACCCAGGATCTGTTCAACGAGTATGTGAAAAACGCGAAAGTATGAGCCTGATGAGGGCAAATCCCAGGCCTAACCCAGACCTAACATGCGTTATCCTCTAAAATATTTATCAAGACCAGGTTTAATTGAATGTTTCAGTGTTGTACCACATTACTACGTGATCCAAACCAGAAAAAACCCAGGATCTGTTCAACAAGTATGTGAAGAATGCGAAAGTATGAGTCCGATGAGGGAAAATCCCGGATCTATCCCTGACATAACTTGCGTTATCCTCTAAAATATTGTTCGTAACCAGGTTTAATGGACTGTTTCGGTATGGTACCACATTGCTACGTGATCCAATCCAGAAAAAACCATCGATCAGGTCAACATGTATGTTAAAACTGTGAAAGTATGACCCTAATGGGGGCAAATCCCAGGCCTAACCTTGACCAAACATGAATTATTCTCTAAAATATTGATCGTAACCAGGTTTAATGGACTGTTTCAGTGTGGTACCACGTTACTACGTGATTCAAACCAGAAAAGACCGAGGATCTATTCAACAAGAATTTGAAAAACGCGAAAGTATGAGCCTGATAAGGGCAAATCCCAGACCTATCCCAGACCTAACTTGCGTTATCCTTTAAAATATTGATCGAAACCAGGTTTAGTGGACTGTTTCAGTGTGGTACCACATTACTCCGTGATCCAAAGTAGAAAAAACCCTCGATCAGATCAACATGTATGTTAAAACTGCGAAAGTATGAACCTGATGAGGGCAAATCCCAGACCTAACCTAGACCTAACATGCGTTAGTCCCTAAAATATTGATCGAAACCAGGTTTAATGGACTGTTTCAGTGTGGTACCACATTACAACGTGATCCAAACCAGAAGAAACCCAGGATCTGTTCAACAAGTGTGTGAAAAACGTGAAAGTACGAGCCTGATCAGGGCAAATCCCAGGCCTATCCCAGACCTATCTTGCGTTATCCTCTAAAATATTGATCGAAAACAGGTTTAATTGACTGTTCCAGTGTGGTACTACGTTACTACGGGATCCAATCCAGAAAAAGCCCAGGATCTAGCCATGAAGTATGAGAAATACGCGAAAGTATGAGCCTCACGAGGGCAAATCCCAGACCTATCCCAGACCTAACTTGCGTTATCCTCTAAAATATTGATCGAAACAAGGTTGAGTGGACTGTTTCAGTGTGGTACTACATTACTACGAGATCCAATCCAGAAAAGGCCCAGGATCTAGCCATCATGTATGAGAAATATGCGAAAGACTGAGCCTGATGAGAGCAAATCCCAGACCTAACCTAGACGTAACATGAATTATTCACTAACATATTGATCGAAACCAGGTTTCATGGACTGTTTCAGTGTGGTACCACATTGCTACGTGATCCAAACCAGAAAAAACCCAGGATTTGTTCAACAAGTATGTGAAAAACGCGAATGTATGAGCCTGATGAGGGCAAATCCCAGACCAATCCCAGACATAACTTGCGTTATCCTCTAAAATATTGATCGAAACCAGGTTTAATTGATTGTTTCAGTGTGGTACCACATTACTACGTGATTCAAACCAGGAAAAACCCAGGATCTGTTCAACAAGTATGTGAAAAACGCGACAGTATGAGCCTGATGAGGGCAAATCCCAGACCTATCCCAGACAGAACATGCGTTATCCTCTAAAATATTGATCGTAACCAGGTTTAATGGACTGTTTCAGTGTGGTACCACATTACTACGTGATCGAAACCCGAAAAAACCCAGGAACCGTTCAACAAGAATGTGAAGAATGCGAAAGTACGAGCCTGATGAGAGCAAATCCCAGACATAACCTAGACCTAACATGCGTTGTCCTCTAAAATATTGACGGAAACCAGGTTTAATTGACTGTTTCAATGTGGTAGCACATTACTACGTGATCCAAACCAGAAATAACACTGGAACTGTTCAACTAGTATGTGAAGTATGCGAAAGTATGAGACCGATGAGTGAAACTCCCAGGCCTAACATGCGTTATCCTCAAAAATATTGATCGAAACCAGGTTTAATGGACTGTTTCAGTGTGGTACCACATTACAACGTGATCCAATCCAGAAATAGCCCAGGATCTAGCCATGAAGTATTAGAAATATGCGAAAGTATGAGCCTGATGAGGGCAAATCCTAGACCTTACCCAGACCTAACATGCGTTATCCTCTAAAATATCTATCAAGACCAGGTTTAATTGACTGTTTCAGTGTGGTAGCACATTACTACGTGATCCAAACCAGAAATAACCCAGGAACTGTTCAACTAGTATGTGAAGTATGCGAAAGTATGAGACTGATGGGTGAAACTACCAGGCCTAACCTAGACCTAACATGCGTTATCCTCAAAAATATTGATCGAAACCGGGTTTAATGGACTGTTTCAGTGTGGTACCACATTACAACGTGATCCAATCCAGAAATAGCCCAGGATCAAGCCATGAAGTATTAGAAATATGCGAAAGTATGAGCTTGATGAGGGCAAATCCTAGACCTTACCCAGACCTAACATGCGTTATCCTCTAAAATATTTATCAAGACCAGGTTTAATTGAATGTTTCAGTGTGGTACCACATTACTACCTGATCTAAACCAGAAATAACCCAGGATCTGTTCAACAAATATGTGATGAATGCGAAAGTATGGGTCTGATGAGTGAAAATCCCAGGCCTAACCTACACCTAACATGCGTTATCCTCAAAAATATTGATCGAAACCAGGTTTTATCGACTGTTTCAGTGTGGTAGCACATTACTACCTGATCCAAACCAGAAATAACCCAGGAACTGTTCAACTAGTATGTGAAGTATGCGAAAGTATGAGACTGATGGGTGAAACTCCCAGGCCTAACCTAGACCTAACATGCGTTATCCTCTAAAATATTGATCGAAACCAGGTTTAGTGGACTGTTTCAGTGTGGTACCACATTACTCCGTGATCCAAAGTAGAAAAAACCCTCGATCAGATCAACGTGTATGTTAAAACTGCGAAAGTATGAACCTGATGAGGGCAAATCCCAGACCTAACCTAGACCTAACATACGTTAGTCCCTAAAATATTGATCGAAACCAGGTTTAATGGACTGTTTCAGTGTGGTACCACATTACAACGTGATCCAATCCAGAAATAGCCCAGGATCTAGCCATGAAGTATTAGAAATATGCGAAAGTATGAGCCTGATGAGGGCAAATCCTAGACCTTACCCAGACCTAACATGCGTTATCCTCTAAAATATTTATCAAGACTAGGTTTAATTGACTGTTTCAGTGTGGTACCACATTACTACGTGATCCAAACCAGAAATAACCCAGGAACTGTTCAACTAGTATGTGAAGTATGCGAAGCTATGAGTCTGATGAGTGAAAATCCCAGGCCTAAACTAAACATAACAAGCATTATCCTCTAAAATATTGATCGAAACCGGGTTTAATGGACTGTTTCAGTGTGGTACCACATTACAACGTGATCCAATCCAGAAATAGCCCAGGATCTAGCCATGAAGTATTAGAAATGTGCGAAAGTATGAGCCTGATGAGGGCAAATCCTAGACCTTACCCAGACCTAACATGCGTTATCCTCTAAAATATTTATCAAGACTAGGTTTAATGGACTGTTTCAGTGTGGTACCAAGTTACTACGTGATACAATCCAGAAAAATGCAAGGGTCTGGCCAACAAGTTTGAGAAATATGCGATAGTATGAGTCTGATGAGGGCAAATCCCAGGCCTAACCTAGACCTAACATACGTTATCCTCTAAAATATTGATCGAAACCAGGTTTAATCAACTGTTACAGTGTGGTACCACATTACTACCTGATCCAAACCAGAAAAATCCAGGATCTGTTCAACAAGTATGTGATGAATGCGAAAGTATGAGTCTGATGAGGGCAGATCTCAGACAAATCCGAGACCTAACCTGCGTTATCCAATAAAATATTGATCGAGACCAGGATTAATCGACTGTTTCAGTGTGGTACCACATAACTACGCGATCCAATACAGAAAAAGCCCAGGATCTGGCCAACAAGTATGAGAAATATGCGAAAGTATGAGCCAGATGAGGGCAAATCCTAGACCTAACCCAGACCTAACATGCATTATCATCTAAAATATTGATCGAAACCAGGTTTAATCGACTGTTTCAGTGTGGTACCACATTACTACCTGATCCAAACCAGAAATAACCCAGGAACTGTTCAACTAGTATGTGAAGTATGCGAAAGTATGAGACTGATGAGTGAAACTCCCAGAACTAACCTAGACCTAATATGCGTTATCCTCAAAAATATTGATCGAAACCAGGTTTAATGGACTGTTTCAGTGTGGTACCACATTACAACGTGATCCAATCCAGAAATAGCCCAGAATCTAGCCATGAAGTATCAGAAATATGCGAAAGTATGAGTCTGATGAGGGCAAATCCCAGGCCTAACCTAGACCTAACATGCGTTATCCTCTTAAATATTGATCGAAACCAGGTTTGATGGACTGTTTCAGTGTGGTACCACATTATTACGTGATCCAAACCAGAAAAAGCCAGGGATCTGTTCAACAAGCATGTGAAACACGCGAAAATATGACACTGATGAGGGCAATTCCCAGACCTATCCCAAACCTAACTTGCGTCAACCTAAAAAATATTGATCGAAACCAGGTTTCATTGACTGTTTCAGTGTGGTACCACATTACTACGTGATCCAAACCAGAAAAAAACCCAGAATCTGTTCAACAAGTATGTGAAGTATGCGAAAGTATGAGTCTGATGAGGGCAAATCCCAGGCCTAACCTAGACATAACATGCGTTTTCCAATAAAATATTGATCGAGACCAGGATTAATCGACTGTTTCAGTGTGGTACCACATTACTACGTCATCCAAACCAGAAAAAGTCCAGGATCTAGCCATGAAGTATGAGAAATATGCGAAATTATGAGCCAGATGAGGGCAAATCCTAGACCTAACCCAGACCTAACATGCGTTATCCTCTAAAATATTGGCCGTATCCAGGTTTAATTAACAGTTTCAGTGTGGTACCACGTTACTACGTGATCCAATCCAGAAAAATCAAAGGATATGGCCAACAAGTATGAGAAATATGCGATAGTATGAGTCTGATGAAAGCAAATCCCAGGCCTAACCTAGACCTAACATGCGTTATCCTCTATAATATTGATCGAAACCAGGTTTAATCGACTGTTTCTGTGTGGTACCACATTACTACCTGATCCAAACCAGAAAAAACCCAGGATCTGTTCAACAAGTATGTGAAGAATGCGAAAGTATGAGTCTGATGAGAGCAAATCCCAGGCCTAACCTTGACCTAACATGAGTTATCCTCTAAGCTATTGATCGAAACCAAGTTTAAAGGACTATTTCAGTGTGATACCACTTTACCACATGATCCAAACCAGAAAAAGCCCGGGATCGGGCCAACTAGTAAGCGAAAAATGTGAAAGTATGATCCTGATGAGGGCAAATCCCAGACCTAACCCAGACCTAACATGCGTTATCTTTTAAAATATTGACCGAGACTAGGTTTAATTGACTGTTTCAGTGTGGTACCACATTACCACGTGATCCAAACCAGAAAAAGCCCAGAATCTGGCCATCAAGCATGAGAAATATGCGAAAGTATGACCCTGATAAGGCCAAATCCCAGACCTAACCCAGACCTAACATGCGTTATCCTCAAAAATATTGATCGAAACCAGGTTTAATCGACTGTTTTAGTGTGGTACCACATTACTACGTGATCCAAACCAGAAAAAAGTCCAGGATCTGTTCAATAAGTATGTGAAAAACGCGAAAGTATGACCCTGATGAGGGCAAATCCCAGGCCTAACCTAGACCTAACATGCGTTATCCTCTAAAATATTTATCAAAATCAGGTTTAATTGATTGTTTCAGTGTGGCATCACATTACTACGTGATCCAAACCATAAAAAGCCCAGAATCTGGCCATCAAGTATGAGGAATATGCGAAAGTACGAGCCTGATGAGAGCAAATCCCAGACCTATACCAGACATAACTTGCGTTATCCTCAAAAATATTGATCGAAACCAGGTTTAATGGTCTGCTTCAGTGTGGTACCACATTACTACGTGATCCAAACCAGAAGAAACCCAGGATCTGTTCAACAAGTGTGTGAAAAACGTGAAAGTACGAGCCTGATCAGGGCAAATTCCAGACCTATCCCAGACCTAACTTGCGTTATCCTCTAAATTATTGATCGAAACCAGGTTTAATTGACCGTTTCAGTGTGGTACCACATTACTACGTGATCCAATCCAGAAAAAGCTCAGGATCTAGCGATGAAGTATGAGAAATAAGCGAAAGTATGTGCCTGACGAGGGCAAATCCTAGTCCTATCCCAGACATAACTTGCGTTATCCTCTAAAATGTTGATCGAAACCAGGTTTAATCGACTGTTTTAGTGTGGTACCACATTACTACGTGATCGAAACCAGAAAAAGCCCAGGATCTGGCCATCAAGTATGAGAAATATGCGAAAGTACGAGCCTGATGAGAGCAAATCCCAGGCCTAACCTAGACCTAACATGCGAAATCCTCTAAAATATTGATCGAAACCAGGTTTAATGGACTGTTTCAGTGTGGTACCACTTTGCTACGTGATCTAAAGCAGAAAAAACCATCGATCAGGTCAACATGTATGTTAAAACTGCGAAAGTATGACCCTGATGAGGGCAAATCCCAGACCTAACCTAGACCTAACATGTGTTATCCTCTAAAATAATAATCGAAACCAGGATTAATGGTCTGCTTCAGTGTGGTACCACATTACTACGTGATCCAAACCAGAAGAAACCCAGGATCTGTTCAACAAGTGTGTGAAAAACGTGAAAGTACGAGCCTGATCAGGGCAAATCCCAGACCTATCCCAGACCTAACTTGCGTTATCCTCTAAATTATTGATCGAAACCAGGTTTAATTGACCGTTTCAGTGTGGTACCACATTACTACGTGATCCAAACCAGAAAAAACCCAGGATCTGTTCAAGAAGTATGTGAAGAATGCGAAAGTATGAGACTGATGAGGGCAAATCCTAGACCTAACCTAGACATAACATGCGATATCCTTTAAAATATTGACAGAGCCTGGGTTTCATGGACTGTTTCAGTGTGGTACCACATTACCACGTGATTCAAACCAGAAAAAACCCAGGATCTGTACAACAAGTATGTGAAACATGCGAAAGTTGAGTCTGATGAGGGCAAATCCCAGGCCTAACCTAGATCTAACATGGTGTATCCTCTAAAATATTGTTCGTATCCAGGTTTAATTAACTGCTTCAGTGTGGTACCACATTACTACGTGATCCAATCCAGAAAAGTCCAAGGATCTGGCCAACAAGTATGACAAATATGCGAAAGTATGAGCCTGATGAGAGCAAATCCCAGACCAAACCTAGACATAACATGCGTTATCCTCTAAAATATTGATCGAAACCAGGTTTAGTGGACTGTTTCAGTGTGGTACCACATTACTGCCTGATCCAAACCAGAAAAAGCCCAGGATCTGTTCAACAAGTATGTGAAAAATGCGAAAGTATGAGCCTGATGAGGGCAAATCCTAGACCTAACCCAGACCTAACATGCGTTATCCTCTAAAATATTTATCAAGACCAGGTTTAATTGAATGTTTTAGTGTGGTACCTCATTACTACGCGATCCAAACCAGACAAAACCCAGGATCTGTTCAACAAGTATGTGAGGTATGCGAAAGTATGAGTCTGAGGAGGGCAAGTCCCAGGCCTAACCTAGACATAACATGCGTTATCCTCTAAAATATTGATCGAAACCAGGTTTAGTGGACTGGTTCAGTGTGGTACCACATTACTGCGTGATCCAAACCAGAAAAAACCCAGGATCTGTTCTACGAGTATGTGAAAAACGCGAAAGTATGAGCCTGATGAGGGCAAATCCCAGGCCTAACCCAGACCTAACATGAGTTATCCTCTAAAACATTTATCAAGACCAGGTTTAATTGAATGTTTTAGTGTGGTACCACATTACTACGTGATCCAAACCAGAAAAAACCCAGGATCTGTTCAACAAGTATGTGAAAAATGCGAAAATATGACCCTGATGAGGGCAAATCCCAGACCTATCCCAGACCTAACTTGCGTTATCCTCTAAAATATTGATCGAAACCGGGTTTAATCGACTATTTCAGTGTGGTACCACATTACTACTTGATCCAAACCAGAAAAAACCCAGGATCTGTTCAACAAGTGTGTGAAAAACGCGAAAGTACGAGTCTGAGGAGGGCAAGTCCCAGGCCTATCCCAGACCTATCTTGCGTTATCCTCTAAAATATTGATCGAAACCAGGTTTAATTGACTGTTCCAGTGTGGTACTACGTTACTACGGGATCCAATCCAGAAAAAGCCCAGGATCTAGCCTTGAAGTATGAGAAATATGCGAAAGTATGAGCCTCACGAGGGCAAATCCCAGACCTATCCCAGACCTAACTTGCGTTATCCTCTAAAATATTGATCGAAACAAGGTTGAGTGGACAGTTTCAGTGTGGTACTACATTACTACGAGATCCAATCCAGAAAAGGCCCAGGATCTAGCCATCATGTATGAGAAATATGCGAAAGACTGAGCCTGATGAGAGCAAATCCCAGACCTAACCTAGACGTAACATGAATTATTCACTATCATATTGATCGAAACCAGGTTTCATGGACTGTTTCAGTGAGGTACCACATTGCTACGTGATCCAAACCAGAAAAAACCCAGGATCTGTTCAACAAGTATGTGAAAAACGCGAATGTATGAGCCTGATGAGGGCAAATCCCAGACATAACCTAGACCTAACATGCGTCATTCCCTAAAATATTGATCGAAACCAGGTTTAGTGGCCTGTTTCAGTGTGGTACCACATTACTGCGTGATCCCAACCAGAAAAAGCCCAGGATCTGTTCAACAAGTATGTGAAAAATGCGAAAGTATGACCCTGATGAGGGCAAATCTCAGATCTATCCCAGACCTAACATGCGTTATCCTCTAAAATGTTGATCGTGACCAGGTTTAATCGACTGTTTCAGTGTGGTACCACACTACTACGTGATCCAGACCAGAAAAAAACCCAGGATCTGGCCATCAAGTATGAGAAATATGCGACAGTATGAGTCTGATGAGGGCAAATTCCATGCCTAACCTAGACCTAACATGCGTTATCATCTAAAATATTTATCGAGACCAGGTTGAATTGACTGTTTCAGTGTGGTACTACATCAGTATGCAATGCAATCCAGAAAAAGCAACGGATCTGGCTAACAGGTATGAGAAATATGCGAAAGTATGAGCCTGATGAGGGCAAATCCTAGCCCTAACTCAGACCTAACACGAGTTATCCTCCAAAATATTTATCGATACCAGGTTGAATTGACAGTTTCTGGGTGGTACCATATTACTACGTTATCCAAACCATTGAAAGCACAGAATCTGGCCAACGAGTTTGAGAAATATGCGAAAGTATGAGCCTGATGAGAGCAAATCCCAGACCAAACCTAGACCAAACATGCGTTAACCTCTAAAATACAGGTCGAAACCAGGTTTAATCGACTGTTTCAGTGTGGTACCACATTACTACCTGATCCACACCAGAAAAAACCCAGGAGCTGTTCAACAAGTATGTGAAGAATGCGAAAGTATGAGTCTGATGAGAGCAAATCCCAGGCCTAACCTTGACCTAACATGAGTTATCCTCTAAGCTATTGATCGAAACCAAGTTTAAAGGACTATTTCAGTGTGATACCACTTTACCACATGATCCAAACCAGAAAAAGCCCGGGATCGGGCCAACTAGTAAGCGAAAAATGTGAAAGTATGATCCTGATGAGGGCAAATCCCAGACCTAACCCAGACCTAACATGCGTTATCTTTTAAAATATTGACCGAGACTAGGTTTAATTGACTGTTTCAGTGTGGTACCACATTACCACGTGATCCAAACCAGAAAAAGCCCAGAATCTGGGTATCAAGCATGAGAAATATGCGAAAGTATGACCCTGATAAGGCCAAATCCCAGACCTAACCCAGACCTAACATGCGTTATCCTCAAAAATATTGATCGAAACCAGGTTTAATCGACTGTTTTAGTGTGGTACCACATTACTACGTGATCCAAACCAGAAAAAAGTCCAGGATCTGTTCAATAAGTATGTGAAAAACGCGAAAGTATGACCCTGATGAGGGCAAATCCCAGGCCTAACCTAGACCTAACATGCGTTATCCTCTAAAATATTTATCAAAAACAGGTTTAATTGATTGTTTCGTGTGGCATCACATTACTACGTGATCCAAACCATAAAAAGCCCAGAATCTGGCCATCAAGTATGAGGAATATGCGAAAGTACGAGCCTGATGAGAGCAAATCCCAGACCTATACCAGACATAACTTGCGTTATCCTCAAAAATATTGATCGAAACCAGGTTTAATGGTCTGCTTCAGTGTGGTACCACATTACTACGTGATCCAAACCAGAAGAAACCCAGGATCTGTTCAACAAGTGTGTGAAAAACGTGAAAGTACGAGCCTGATCAGGGCAAATCCCAGACCTATCCCAGACCTAACTTGCGTTATCCTCTAAATTATTGATCGAAACCAGGTTTAATTGACCGTTTCAGTGTGGTACCACATTACTACGTGATCCAATCCAGAAAAAGCTCAGGATCTAGCGATGAAGTATGAGAAATAAGCGAAAGTATGTGCCTGACGAGGGCAAATCCTAGTCCTATCCCAGACATAACTTGCGTTATCCTCTAAAATATTGATCGAAACCAGGTTTAATTGACTGTTCCAGTGTGGTACTACGTTACTACGGGATCCAATCCAGAAAAAGCCCAGGATCTAGCCATGAAGTATGAGAAATATGCGAAAGTATGAGCCTCACGAGGGCAAATCCCAGACCTATCCCAGACCTAACTTGCGTTATCCTCTAAAATATTGATCGAAACAAGGTTGAGTGGACAGTTTCAGTGTGGTACTACATTACTACGAGATCCAATCCAGAAAAGGCCCAGGATCTAGCCATCATGTATGAGAAATATGCGAAAGACTGAGCCTGATGAGAGCAAATCCCAGACCTAACCTAGACGTAACATGAATTATTCACTATCATATTGATCGAAACCAGGTTTCATGGACTGTTTCAGTGAGGTACCACATTGCTACGTGATCCAAACCAGAAAAAACCCAGGATCTGTTCAACAAGTATGTGAAAAACGCGAATGTATGAGCCTGATGAGGGCAAATCCCAGACATAACCTAGACCTAACATGCGTCATTCCCTAAAATATTGATCGAAACCAGGTTTAATGGACTGTTTCAGTGTGGTACCACATTACTACGTGATCGAATCCCGAAAAAACCCAGGAACCGTTCAACAAGAATGTGAAGAATGCGACGCTATGAGTCTGATGAGTGAAAATCCCAGGACTAAACTAGACATAACATGCATTATCCTCTAAAATATTGATCGAAACCAGGTTTAGTGGCCTGTTTCAGTGTGGTACCACATTACTGCGTGATCCCAACCAGAAAAAGCCCAGGATCTGTTCAACAAGTATGTGAAAAATGCGAAAGTATGACCCTGATGAGGGCAAATCTCAGATCTATCCCAGACCTAACTTGCGTTGTCCTCTAAAATATTGACGGAAACCAGGTTTAATTGACGGTTTCAGTGTGGTAGCACATTACTACGTGATCCAAACCAGAAATAACACTGGAACTGCTCAACTAGTATGTGAAGTATGCGAAAGTATGAGACTGATGAGTGAAACTCCCAGGCCTAACATGCGTTATCCCCAAAAATATTGATCGAAACCAGGTTTAATGGACTGTTTCAGTGTGGTACCACATTACAGCGTGATCCAATCCAGAAATAGCCCAGGATCTAGCCATGAAGTATTAGAAATATGCGAAAGTATGAGCCTGATGAGGGCAAATCCTAGACCTTACCCAGACCTAACATGCGTTATCCTCTAAAATATTTATCAAGACCAGGTTTAATTGACTGTTTCAGTGTGGTAGCACATTACTACGTGATCCAAACCAGAAATAACCCAGGAACTGTTCAACTAGTATGTGAAGTATGCGAAAGTATGAGACTGATGGGTGAAACTACCAGGCCTAACCTAGACCTAACATGCGTTATCCTCAAAAATATTGATCGAAACCCGGTTTAATGGACTGTTTCAGTGTGGTACCACATTACAACGTGATCCAATCCAGAAATAGCCCAGGATCTAGCCATGAAGTATTAGAAATATGCGAAAGTATGAGCCCGATGAGGGCAAATCCTAGACCTTACCCAGACCTAACATGCGTTATCCTCTAAAATATTTATCAAGACCAGGTTTAATTGAATGTTTCAGTGTGGTACCACATTACTACCTGATCTAAACCAGAAATAACCCAGGATCTGTTCGACAAATATGTAATGAATGCGAAAGTATGGGTCTGATGAGTGAAACTCCCAGAACTAACCTAGACCTAATATGCGTTATCCTCAAAAATATTGATCGAAACCAGGTTTAATGGACTGTTTCAGTGTGGTAGCACATTACTACCTGATCCAAACCAGAAATAACCCAGGAACTGTTCAACTAGTATGTGAAGTATGCGAAAGTATGAGACTGATGGGTGAAACTCCCAGGCCTAACCTAGACCTAACATGCGTTATCCTCTAAAATATTGATCGAAACCAGGATTAGTGGACTGTTTCAGTGTGGTACCACATTACTCCGTGATCCAAAGTAGAAAAAACCCTCGATCAGATCAACATGTATGTTAAAACTGCGAAAGTATGAACCTGATGAGGGCAAATCCCAGACCTAACCTAGACCTAACATGCGTTAGTCCCTAAAATATTGATCGAAACCAGGTTTAATGGACTGTTTCAGTGTGGTACCACATTACAACGTGATCCAATCCAGAAATAGCCCAGGATCTAGCCATGAAGTATTAGAAATATGCGAAAGTATGAGCCTGATGAGGGCAAATCCTAGACCTTACCCAGACCTAACATGCGTTATCCTCTAAAATATTTATCAAGACCAGGTTTAATTGACTGTTTCAGTGTGGTAGCACATTACTACGTGATCCAAACCAGAAATAACCCAGGAACTGTTCAACTAGTATGTTAAGTATGCGAAGCTATGAGTCTGATGAGTGAAAATCCCAGGCCGAAACTAAACATAACAAGCATTATCCTCTAAAATATTGATCGAAACCAGGTTTAGTGGTCTGTTTCAGTGTGGTACCACATTACTGCGTGATCCCAACCAGAGAAAACGCAGGATCTGTTCAACAAGTATGTGAAAAATGCGAAAGTATGACCCTGATGAGGGCAAATCACAGACCTATCCCAGACCTAACTTGCGTTGTCCTCTAAAATATTGATGGAAACCAGGTTTAATTGACTGTTTCAGTGTGGTAGCACATTACTACGTGATCCAAACCAGAAGTAACCCAGGAACTGTTCAACTAGTATGTGAAGTATGCGAAAGTATGAGACTGATGTGTGAAACTCCCAGGCCTAACCTAGACCTAACATGCGTTATCCTCAAAAATATTGATCGAAACCAGGTTTTATGGACTGTTTCAGTGTGGTACCACATTACAACGTGATCGAATCCAGAAATAGCCCAGGATCTAGCCATGAAGTATTAGAAATATGCGAAAGTATGAGCCTGATGAGGGCAAATCCTAGACCTTACCCAGACCTAACATGCGTTATCCTCTAAAATATTTATCAAGACCAGGTTTAATTGAATGTTTCAGTGTGGTACCACATTACTACCTGATCTAAACCAGAAATAACCCAGGATCTGTTTAACAAGTATGTGAAGAATGCGAAGGTATTAGTCCGATGAGGGAAAATCCCGGATTTATCCCAGACATAACTTGCGTTATCCTCTAAAATATTGATCGAAACCAGGTTTAATGGACTGTTTCAGTGTGGTACCACATTACTACGTGATCCAAACCAGAAAAAACCCAGGATCTGTTCAACAAGTATGTGAAAAACGCGACAGTATGAGCCTGATGAGGGCAAATCCCAGACCTATCCCAGACCTATCTTGCGTTATCCTCTAAAATATTGATCGAAACCAGGTTTAATTGACTGTTGCAGTGTGGTACCACATTACTACGTGATGCAAACCAGAAAAAACCCAGGATCTGTTCAACAAGTATGTGAAAAACGCGACAGTACGAGCCTGATGAGGGCAAATCCCAGAACTATCCCAGACATAACATGCGTTATCCTCTAAAATATTGATCGAAACCAGGTTTAATGGACTGTTTCACTGTGGTACCACATTACTACGTGATCCAAACCAGAAAAAACCCTCGGTCAGGTCAACATGTATGTTAAAACTGCGTAAGCATGTGCCTGATGAGGGCAAATCCCAGACCTATCCCAGACCTAACTTGCGTTATCCACTAAAATATTGATCGAAACCAGTTTTAATTGACTGTTTCAGTGTGGTACTACATTACTACGTGATCCAATCCAGAAAAAGCCAAGGATCTAGCCATGAAGTATGAGAAATATGAAAAGTATGAGCCTCACGGGGGCAAATCCTAGACCTAACCCAGACCTAACATGCGTTATCCTCTAAAATATTTATCAAGACCAGGTTTAATTGTTTGTTTCAGTGTGGTACCACATTACTACGTGATCCAATCCAGAAACAGCCAGGGATCTGTTCAACAAGTATGTGAAAAACTCGAAAATATGACCCTGATGTGGGCAAATCCCAGACCTATCCCAGACCTAACTTGCGTCAACCTATAAAATATTGATCGAAACCAGGTTTCATTGACTGTTTCAGTGTCGTACCACATTACAACGTGATCCAATCCAGAAATAGCCCAGGATCTAGCCATGAAGTATGAGAAATATGCGAAATTATGAGCCAGATGAGGGCAAATCCTAGACCTAACCCAGACCTAACATGCGTTACCCTCTAAAATATACGCCGTATCCAGGTTTAATTAACTGTTTCAGTGTGGTACCACGTTACTACGTGATACAATCCAGCAAAATGCAAGGATCTGGCCAACAAGTATGAGAAATATGCGATAGTATGAGTCTGATGAGGGCAAATCCCAGGCCTAACCTAGACCTAACATGCGTTATCCTCTAAAATATTGATCGAAACCAGGTTTAGTCAATTGTTACAGTGTGGTACCACATCACTACCTGATCCGAACCAGAAAAATCCAGGATCTGTTCAACAAGTATGTGATGAATGCGAAAGTATGAGTCTGATGAGGGCAGATCTCAGACAAATCCCAGACCTAACCTGCGTTATCCAATAAAATATTGATCGAGACCAGGATTAATCGACTGTTTCAGTGTGGTACCACAAAAATTCGTGATCCAATACAGAAAAAGCCCAGGATCTGGCCAACAAGTATGAGAAATATGCGAAAGTATGAGCCAGATGAGGGCAAATCCTAGACCTAACCCAGACCTAACATGCATTATCATCTAAAATATTGATCGAAACCAGGTTTAATCGACTGTTTCAGTGTGGTACCACATTACTAACTGATCCAAACCAGAAATAACCCAGGAACTGTTCAACTAGTATGTGAAGTATGCGAAAGTATGAGACTGATGAGTGAAACTCCCAGAACTAACCTAGACCTAATATGCGTTATCCTCAAAAATATTGATCGAAACCAGGTTTAATGGACTGTTTCAGTGTGGTAGCACATTACTACCTGATCCAAACCAGAAATAACCCAGGAACTGTTCAACTAGTATGTGAAGTATGCGAAAGTATGAGACTGATGGGTGAAACTCCCAGGCCTAACCTAGACCTAACATGCGTTATCCTCTAAAATATTGATCGAAACCAGGATTAGTGGACTGTTTCAGTGTGGTACCACATTACTCCGTGATCCAAAGTAGAAAAAACCCTCGATCAGATCAACATGTATGTTAAAACTGCGAAAGTATGAACCTGATGAGGGCAAATCCCAGACCTAACCTAGACCTAACATGCGTTAGTCCCTAAAATATTGATCGAAACCAGGTTTAATGGACTGTTTCAGTGTGGTACCACATTACAACGTGATCCAATCCAGAAATAGCCCAGGATCTAGCCATGAAGTATTAGAAATATGCGAAAGTATGAGCCTGATGAGGGCAAATCCTAGACCTTACCCAGACCTAACATGCGTTATCCTCTAAAATATTTATCAAGACCAGGTTTAATTGACTGTTTCAGTGTGGTAGCACATTACTACGTGATCCAAACCAGAAATAACCCAGGAACTGTTCAACTAGTATGTTAAGTATGCGAAGCTATGAGTCTGATGAGTGAAAATCCCAGGCCGAAACTAAACATAACAAGCATTATCCTCTAAAATATTGATCGAAACCAGGTTTAGTGGTCTGTTTCAGTGTGGTACCACATTACTGCGTGATCCCAACCAGAGAAAACGCAGGATCTGTTCAACAAGTATGTGAAAAATGCGAAAGTATGACCCTGATGAGGGCAAATCACAGACCTATCCCAGACCTAACTTGCGTTGTCCTCTAAAATATTGATGGAAACCAGGTTTAATTGACTGTTTCAGTGTGGTAGCACATTACTACGTGATCCAAACCAGAAGTAACCCAGGAACTGTTCAACTAGTATGTGAAGTATGCGAAAGTATGAGACTGATGTGTGAAACTCCCAGGCCTAACCTAGACCTAACATGCGTTATCCTCAAAAATATTGATCGAAACCAGGTTTTATGGACTGTTTCAGTGTGGTACCACATTACAACGTGATCGAATCCAGAAATAGCCCAGGATCTAGCCATGAAGTATTAGAAATATGCGAAAGTATGAGCCTGATGAGGGCAAATCCTAGACCTTACCCAGACCTAACATGCGTTATCCTCTAAAATATTTATCAAGACCAGGTTTAATTGAATGTTTCAGTGTGGTACCACATTACTACCTGATCTAAACCAGAAATAACCCAGGATCTGTTTAACAAGTATGTGAAGAATGCGAAGGTATTAGTCCGATGAGTGAAAATCCCGGATTTATCCCAGACATAACTTGCGTTATCCTCTAAAATATTGATCGAAACCAGGTTTAATGGACTGTTTCGGTATGGTACCACATTACTACGTGATCCAATCCAGAAAAAACCATCGATCAGGTCAACATGTATGTTAAAACTGTGAAAGTATGACCCTAATGGGGGCAAATCCCAGGCCTAACCTTGACCAAACATGCGTTATCCTCTAAAATATAGATCGAAACCAGGTTTAATGGACTGTTTCAGTGTGGTACCACATTACTACGTGATCCAAACCAGAAAAAACCCAGGATCTGTTCAACAAGTATGTGAAAAACGCGACAGTATGAGCCTGATGAGGGCAAATCCCAGACCTATCCCAGACCTATCTTGCGTTATCCTCTAAAATATTGATCGAAACCAGGTTTAATTGACTGTTGCAGTGTGGTACCACATTACTACGTGATTCAAACCAGAAAAAACCCAGGATCTGTTCAACAAGTATGTGAAAAACGCGACAGTACGAGCCTGATGAGGGCAAATCCCAGAACTATCCCAGACATAACATGCGTTATCCTCTAAAATATTGATCGAAACCAGGTTTAATGGACTGTTTCACTGTGGTACCACATTACTACGTGATCCAAACCAGAAAAAACCCTCGGTCAGGTCAACATGTATGTTAAAACTGCGTAAGCATGTGCCTGATGAGGGCAAATCCCAGACCTATCCCAGACCTAACTTGCGTTATCCACTAAAATATTGATCGAAACCAGTTTTAATTGACTGTTTCAGTGTGGTACTACATTACTACGTGATCCAATCCAGAAAAAGCCAAGGATCTAGCCATGAAGTATGAGAAATATGAAAAGTATGAGCCTCACGGGGGCAAATCCTAGACCTAACCCAGACCTAACATGCGTTATCCTCTAAAATATTTATCAAGACCAGGTTTAATTGTTTGTTTCAGTGTGGTACCACATTACTACGTGATCCAATCCAGAAACAGCCAGGGATCTGTTCAACAAGTATGTGAAAAACTCGAAAATATGACCCTGATGTGGGCAAATCCCAGACCTATCCCAGACCTAACTTGCGTCAACCTATAAAATATTGATCGAAACCAGGTTTCATTGACTGTTTCAGTGTGGTACTACATTACTACGTGATCCAATCCAGAAAAAGCCAAGGATCTAGCCATGAAGTATGAGAAATATGAAAAGTATGAGCCTCACGGGGGCAAATCCTAGACCTAACCCAGACCTAACATGCGTTATCCTCTAAAATATTTATCAAGACCAGGTTTAATTGTTTGTTTCAGTGTGGTACCACATTACTACGTGATCCAATCCAGAAACAGCCAGGGATCTGTTCAACAAGTATGTGAAAAACTCGAAAATATGACCCTGATGTGGGCAAATCCCAGACCTATCCCAGACCTAACTTGCGTCAACCTATAAAATATTGATCGAAACCAGGTTTCATTGACTGTTTCAGTGTCGTACCACATTACAACGTGATCCAATCCAGAAATAGCCCAGGATCTAGCCATGAAGTATGAGAAATATGCGAAATTATGAGCCAGATGAGGGCAAATCCTAGACCTAACCCAGACCTAACATGCGTTACCCTCTAAAATATACGCCGTATCCAGGTTTAATTAACTGTTTCAGTGTGGTACCACGTTACTACGTGATACAATCCAGCAAAATGCAAGGATCTGGCCAACAAGTATGAGAAATATGCGATAGTATGAGTCTGATGAGGGCAAATCCCAGGCCTAACCTAGACCTAACATGCGTTATCCTCTAAAATATTGATCGAAACCAGGTTTAGTCAATTGTTACAGTGTGGTACCACATCACTACCTGATCCGAACCAGAAAAATCCAGGATCTGTTCAACAAGTATGTGATGAATGCGAAAGTATGAGTCTGATGAGGGCAGATCTCAGACAAATCCCAGACCTAACCTGCGTTATCCAATAAAATATTGATCGAGACCAGGATTAATCGACTGTTTCAGTGTGGTACCACAAAAATTCGTGATCCAATACAGAAAAAGCCCAGGATCTGGCCAACAAGTATGAGAAATATGCGAAAGTATGAGCCAGATGAGGGCAAATCCTAGACCTAACCCAGACCTAACATGCATTATCATCTAAAATATTGATCGAAACCAGGTTTAATCGACTGTTTCAGTGTGGTACCACATTACTAACTGATCCAAACCAGAAATAACCCAGGAACTGTTCAACTAGTATGTGAAGTATGCGAGAGTATGAGACTGATGAGTGAAACTCCCAGAACTAACCTAGACCTAATATGCGTTATCCTCAAAAATATTGATCGAAACCAGGTTTAATGGACTGTTTCAGTGTGGTACCACATTACAACGTGATCCAATCCAGAAATAGCCCAGAATCTAGCCATGAAGTATAAGAAATATGCGAAAGTATGAGTCTGATGAGGGCAAATCCTAGACCTAACCCAGACCTAACATGCATTATCATCTAAAATATTGATCGAAACCAGGTTTAATCGACTGTTTCAGTGTGGCACCACATTACTACCTGATCCAAACCAGAAAAAACACAGGATCTGTTCAACAAGTATGTGAAAAACTCGAAAATATGACCCTGATGTGGGCAAATCCCAGACCTATCCCAGACCTAACTTGCGTCAACCTATAAAATATTGATCGAAACCAGGTTTCATTGACTGCTTCAGTGTCGTACCACATTACAACGTGATCCAATCCAGAAATAGCCCAGGATCCAGCCATGAAGTATGAGAAATATGCGAAATTATGAGCCAGATGAGGGCAAATCCTAGACCTAACCCAGACCTAACATGCGTTATCCTCTAAAATATTGGCCGTATCCAGGTTTAATTAACTGTTTCAGTGTGGTACCACGTTACTACGTGATACAATCCAGAAAAATGCAAGGGTCTGGCCAACAAGTATGAGAAATATGCGATAGTATGAGTCTGATGAGGGCAAATCCCAGGCCTAACCTAGACCTGACATACGTTATCCTCTAAAATATTGATCGAAACCAGGTTTAATCAACTGTTACAGTGTGGTACCACATTACTACCTGATCCAAACCAGAAAAATCCAGGATCTGCTCAACAAGTATGTGATGAATGCGAAAGTATGAGTCTGATGAGGGCAGATCTCAGACAAATCCCAGACCTAACCTGCGTTATCCAATAAAATATTGATCGAGACCAGGATTAATCGACTGTTTCAGTGTGGTACCACATAACTACGTGATCCAATACAGAAAAAGCCCAGGATCTGGCCAACAAGTATGAGAAATATGCGAAAGTATGAGCCAGATGAGGGCAAATCCTAGACCTAACCCAGACCTAACATGCATTATCATCTAAAATATTGATCGAAACCAGGTCTGATGGACTGTTTCAGTGTGGTACCACATTAGTACGTGATCCAAACCAGAAAAAGCCAGGGATCTGTTCAACAAGCATGTGAAACACGCGAAAATATGACACTGATGAGGGCAATTCCCAGACCTATCCCAAACCTAACTTGCGTCACCCTAAGAAATATTGATCGAAACCAGGTTTCATTGACTGTTTCAGTGTGGTACCACATTACTACGTGATCCAAACCAGAAAAAAACCCAGAATCTGTTCAACAAGTATGTGATGTATGCGATAGTATGAGTCTGATGAGGGCAAATCCCAGGCCTAACCTAGACCTAACATGCGTTATCCTCTAAAATATTGATCGAAACCAGGTTTAATCGACTGTTTCTGTGTGGTACCACTTTACTACCTGATCCAAACCAGAAAAAACCCAGGATCTGTTCAACAGGTATGTGAAGAATGCGAAAGTATGAGTCTGATGAGGGCAGATCCCAGACAAATCCCAGACATAACTTGCGTTATCCAATAAAATATTGATCGAGACTAGGATTAATCGACTGTTTCAGTGTGGTACCACATAACTACGTGATCCAATCCAGAAAAAGCCGTGGATCTGGCCAACAAGTATGAGAAATATGCGAAAGTATGAGCCAGATGAGGGCAAATCCCAGACAAATCCCAGACCTAACTTGCGTTATCCTCTAAAATATTGATCGAAACCGGGTTTAATCGACTGTTTCAGTGTGGTACCTCATTACTACTTGATCCAAACCAGAAAAAGCCCACAATCTGGCCATCAAGTATGAGAAATATGCGAAAGTACGAGCCTGATGAGAGCAAATCCCAGACCTAACCTAGACCTAACATGCGTTATTCTCTAAAATATTGATCGTGACCAGGTATAATCGACTGTTTCAGTGTGGTACCACATTACTACCTGATCCAAACCAGAAATAACCCAGGATCTGTTCAACAAGTATGTGATGAATGCGAAAGTATGACCCTGATGAGGGCAAATCCCAGGCCTAAACTAGACGTAACATGGGTTATCCTCTAAAATATTGATCGAAACCAGGTTTAGTGGACTGTTTCAGTGTGGTACCACATTACTACGTGATCCAAACCAGAGAAAGCCCAGGAGCTGTTCAACGAGTATGAGAAATATGCGAAAGTATGAGTCTGATAAGGGCAAATCCCAGGCCTAACCTAGACCTAACATGCGTTATCCTCTAAAATATTGATCGAAACCAGGTTTGATGGACTGTTTCAGTGTGGTACCACATTAGTACGTGATCCAAACCAGAAACAGCCAGGGATCTGTTCAACAAGTATGTGAAAAACGCGAAAATATGACCCTGATAAGGCAAATCCCAGACCTATCCCAGACCTAACTTGCGTCAACCTATAAAATATTGATTGAAACCAGGTTTCATTGACTGTTTCAGTGTCGTACCACATTACAACGTGATCCAATCCAGAAATAGCCCAGGATCTAGCCATGAAGTATGAGAAATATGCGAAATTATGAGCCAGATGAGGGCAAATCCTAGACCTAACCCAGACCTAACATGCGTTATCCTCTAAAATATTGGCCGTATCCAGGTTTAATTAACTGCTTCAGTGTGGTACCACGTTACTACGTGATACAATCCAGAAAAATGCAAGGATCTGGCCAACAAGTATGAGAAATATGCGATAGTATGAGTCTGATGAGGGCAAATCCCAGGCCTAACCTAGACCTAACATGCGTTATCCTCAAAAATATTGATTGAAACCAGGTTTAATGGACTGTTTCAGTGTGGTACCACATTACAACGTGATCCAATCCAGAAACAGCCCAGGATCTGTTCAACAAGTATGTGAAGTATGCGATAGTATGAGTCTGATGAGGGCAAATCCCAGGCCTAACCTAGACCTAACATGCGTTATCCTCTAAAATATTGATCGAAACCAGGTTTAATCGACTTTTTCTGTGTGGTACCACTTTACTACGTGATCCAAACCAGAAAAAAAACTTGATCAGGTCAACATGTATGTTAAAACTGCGAAAGTATGAACCTGATGAGGGCAAATCCCAGACCTAACCTAGACCTAACATGTGTTATCCTCTAAAATAATAATTGAAACCAGGTTTAATGGTCAGCATCAGTGTGGTACCACATAACTACGTGATCGAAACCCGAAAAAAACCCAGAATCTGGCCATGAAGTATGAGAATTATGCGATAGTATGAGTCTGATAAGGGCAAATCCCTGGCCTAACCTAGACCTAACATGCGTTATTCTCTAAAATATTGATCGTGACCAGGTTTAATCGACTGTTTCAGTGTGGTACCACATTACTACCTGATCCAAACCAGAAATAACACAGGATCTGTTCAACAAGTATGTGATGAATGCGAAAGTATGGGTCTGATGAGGCCAAATCCCAGGCCTAACCTAGACCTAGCATGAGTTATCCTCTAAAATATTGTTCGAGACCAGGATTAATCGACTGCTTCAGTGTAGTACCACATGACAACGTGATCCAATCCAGAAAAAGCCCAGGATATGGCCAACAAGTATGAGGAATATGCGAAAGTATGACCCTGATGAGGGCAAGTCCCAGGCCTAAACTAGACGTAACATGCGTTATCCTCTAAAATATTGATCGAAACCAGGTTTAATGGACTGTCTCAGTGTGGTACCACATTACTACGTGATCCAAACCAGAAAAAGCCCAGGAGCTGTTCAACAAGTATGTGGAGAATGCGAAAGTACGAGCCCGATGAGAGCAAATCCCAGACCTAACCAAGACCTAACATGCGTTATTCCCTAAAATATTGATCGAAACAAGGTTTCATTGACTGTTTCATTGTGGTACCATTTTGCTACGTTATCCCAAGCAGAAAAAACCATCGATCAGGACAACATGTATGTTAAAACTGCGAAAGTATGACCCTGATGAGGGCAAATCCCAGACCTAACCTAGACCTAACATGTGTTATCCTCTAAAATAATAATTGAAACCAGGCTTAATGGTCTGCTTCAGTGTGGTACCACATTACTACGTGATCCAAACCAGAAAAAACCCAGGATCTGTTCAACAAGTATGTGAAAAATGCGAAAGTATGACCCTGATGAGAGCAAACCCCAGGCCTAAACTAGACGTAACATGCGTCATCCTCTAAAATATTGATCGAAACCAGGTTTAGTGGACTGTTTCAGTGTGGTACCACATTACTACCTGATCCAAACCAGAAAAATCCAGGATCTGTTCAACAAGTATGTGATGAATGCGAAAGTATGAGCCTCACGGGGGCAAATCCTAGACCTAACCCAGACCTAACATGCGTTATCCTCTAAAATATTTATCAAGACCAGGTTTAATTGTATGTTTCAGTGTGGTACCACATTACTACGTGATTGAAACCAGAAAAATACCCAGGATCTGTTCAACAAGTATGTGAAGTATGCGAAAGTATGAGTCTGATGAGGGCAAATCCCAGGCCTAACCTAGACCTAACATACGTTATCCTCTAAAATATTGATCGAAACCAGGTTTAATCAACTGTTACAGTGTGGTACCACATTACTACCTGATCCAAACCAGAAAAATCCAGGATCTGTTCAACAAGTATGTGATGAATGCGAAAGTATGAGTCTGATGAGGGCAGATCTCAGACAAATCCCAGACCTAACCTGCGTTATCCAATAAAATATTGATCGAGACCAGGATTAATCGACTGTTTCAGTGTGGTACCACATAACTACGTGATCCAATACAGAAAAAGCCCAGGATCTGGCCAACAAGTATGAGAAATATGCGAAAGTATGAGCCAGATGAGGGCAAATCCTAGACCCAACCCAGACCTAACATGCATTATCATCTAAAATATTGATCGAAACCAGGTTTAATCGACTGTTTCAGTGTGGTACCACATTACTACCTGATCCAAACCAGAAATAACCCAGGAACTGTTCAACTAGTATGTGAAGTATGCGAAAGTATGAGACTGATGAGTGAAACTCCCAGAACTAACCTAGACCTAATATGCGTTATCCTCAAAAATATTGATCGAAACCAGGTTTAATGTACTGTTTCAGTGTGGTACCACATTACAACGTGATCCAATCCAGAAATAGCCCAGAATCTAGCCATGAAGTATTAGAAATATGCGAAAGTATGAGTCCGATGAGGGCAAATCCCAGGCCTAACCTAGACCTAACATGCGTTATCCTCTTAAATATTGATCGAAACCACGTTTGATGGACTGTTTCAGTGTGGTACCACATTAGTACGTGATCCAAACCAGAAAAAGCCAGGGATCTGTTCAACAAGCATGTGAAACACGCGAAAATATGACACTGATGAGGGCAATTCCCAGACCTATCCCAAACCTAACTTGCGTCAACCTAAAAAATATTGATCGAAACCAGGTTTCATTGACTGTTTCAGTGTGGTACCACATTACTACGTGATCCAAACCAGAAAAAAACCCAGAATCTGTTCAACAAGTATGTGAAGTATGCGAAAGTATGAGTCTGATGAGGGCAAATCCCAGGCCTAACCTAGACATAACTTGCGTTGTCCAATAAAATATTGATCGAGACCAGGATTAATCGACTGTTTCAGTGTGGTACCACATTACTACGTCATCCAAACCAGAAAAAGTCCAGGTTCTAGCCATGAAGTATGAGAAATATGCGAAATTATGAGCCAGATGAGGGCAAATCCTAGACCTAACCCAGACCTAACATGCGTTATCCTCTAAAATATTGGCCGTATCCAGGTTTAATTAACAGTTTCAGTGTGGAACCACGTTACTACGTGATACAATCCAGAAAAATGCAAGGATCTGGCCAACAAGTATGAGAAATATGCGATAGTATGAGTCGGATGAGGGCAAATCCCAGGCCTAACCTAGACCTAACATGCGTTATCCTCTAAAATATTGATCGAAACCAGGTTTAATCGACTGTTTCTGTGTGGTACCACATTACTACCCGATCCAAACCAGAAAAAACCCAGGATCTGTTCAACAAGTATGTGAAGTATGCGATAGTATGAGTCTGATGAGGGCAAATCGCAGGCCTAACCTAGACCCAGCATGAGTTATTCTCTAAAATATTGATCGTGACCAGGTTTAATCGACTGTTTCAGTGTGGTACCACATCACTGCGTGATCCAAACCAGAAAAAAACCCAGGATCTGTTCAACAAGTATGTGAAGTATGCGATAGTATGAGTCTGATGAGGGCAAATCCCAGGCCTAACCTAGACCTAACATGCGTTATCCTCTAAAATATTGATCGAAACCAGGTTTAATCGACTGTTTCTGTGTGGTACCACTTTACTACGTGATCCAAAGCAGAAAAAAAACTTGATCAGGTCAACATGTATGTTAAAACTGCGAAAGTATGAACCTGATGAGGGCAAATCCCAGACCTAGCCTAGACCTAACATGTGTTATCCTCTAAAATAATAATTGAAACCAGGTTTAATGGTCAGCATCAGTGTGGTACCACATAACTACGTGATCGAAACCCGAAAAAAACCCAGAATCTGGCCATGAAGTATGAGTAATATGCGATAGTATGAGTCTGATAAGGGCAAATCCCAGGCCTAACCTAGACCTAACATGCGTTATTCTCTAAAATATTGATCGTGACCAGGTTTAATCGACTGTTTCAGTGTGGTACCACATTACTACCTGATCCAAACCAGAAATAACCCAGGATCTGTTCAACAAGTATGTGATGAATGCGAAAGTATGGGTCTGATGAGGCCAAATCCCAGGCCTAACCTAGACCTAGCATGAGTTATCCTCTAAAATATTGTTCGAGACCAGGATTAATCGACTGTTTCAGTGTAGTACCACATGAATACGTGATCCAATCCAGAAAAAGCCCAGGATCTGGCCAACAAGTATGAGAAATATGCGAAAGTATGACCCTGATGAGGGCAAATCCCAGGCCTAAACTAGACGTAACATGCGTTATCCTCTAAAATATTGATCGAAACCAGGTTTAGTGGACTGTTTCAGTGTGGTACCACATTACTACGTGATCCAAACCAGAAAAAGCCCAGGAGCTGTTCAACGAGTATGAGAAATATGCGAAAGTATGAGCCTCACGGGGGCAAATCCTAGACCTAACCCAGACCTAACATGCGTTATCCTCTAAAATATTTATCAAGACCAGGTTTAATTGTATGTTTCAGTGTGGTACCACATTACTACGTGATCCAAACCAGAAAAAAACCCAGAATCTGTTCAACAAGTATGTGAAGTATGCGAATGTATGAAACTGATGTGTGAAACTCCCAGGCCTAACCTAGACATAACATGCGGTATCCTCTAAAATATTTGTCCAAACCAGGTTTAGTGGACTGTTTCAGTGTGGTACCACATTACTGCGTGATCCAGACCAGAAAAAACCCAGGATCTGTTCAACAAGTATGTGATGAATGCGAAAGTATGGGTCTGATGAGGCCAAATCCCAGGCCTAACCTAGACCTAGCATGAGTTATCCTCTAAAATATTATTCGAGACCAGGATTAATCGACAGTTTCAGTGTGGTACCACTTTACTACGTGATCCAAAGCAGAAAAAAAACTCGATCAGGTCAACATGTATGTTAAAACTGCGGAAGTATGAAACTGATGAGGGCAAATTCCAGACCTAACCTAGACCTAACATGTGTTATCCTCTAAAATAATAATTGAAACCAGGTTTAATGGTCAGCATCAGTGTGGTACCACATAACTACGTGATCGAAACCCGAAAAAAACCCAGAATCTGGCCATGAAGTATGAGAAATATGCGATAGTATGAGTCTGATGAGGGCAAATCCCAGGCCTAACCTAGACCTAACATGCGTTATCCTCTAAAATATTGATCGAAACCAGGTTTAATCGACTGTTTCTGTGTGGTACCACATTACTACCTGATCCAAACCAGAAAAAACTCAGGATCTGTTCAACAAGTATGTGAAGAATGCGAAAGTATGAGTCTGATGAGGGCAGATCCCAGACAAATCCCAGACCTAACTTGCGTTATCCAATAAAATATTGATCGAGACCAGGATTAATCGACTGTTTCAGTGTAGTACCACATGACTACGTGGTCCAATCCAGAAAAAGCCCAGGATATGGCCAACAAGTATGAGGAATATGCGAAAGTATGACCCTGATGAGGGCAAACCCCAGGCCTAAACTAGACGTAACATGCGTTATCCTCTAAATTATTGATTGAAAACAGGTTTAGTGGACTGTTTCAGTGTGGTACCACATTACTACGTGATCCAACCCAGAAAAAGCCCAGGAGCTGTTCAACAAGTATGAGAAATATGCGAAAGTATGAGCCTCACGGGGGCAAATCCTAGACCTAACCCAGACCTAACATGCGTTATCCTCTAAAATATTTACCAAGACCAGGTTTAATTGTATGTTTCAGTGTGGCACCACATTACTACGTGATTGAAACCAGAAAAATACCCAGGATCTGTTCAACAAGTATGTGAAGTATGCGAAAGTATGAGTCTGATGAGGGCAAATCCCAGGCCTAACCTAGACCTAACATACGTTATCCTCTAAAATATTGATCGAAACCAGGTTTAATCAACTGTTACAGTGTGGTACCACATTACTACCTGATCCAAACCAGAAAAATCCAGGATCTGTTCAACGAGTATGAGAAATATGCGAAAGCATGAGCCAGATGAGGGCAAATCCTATACCTAACCCATACCTAACATGCGTTATCCTCAAAAATATTGATCGAAACCAGGTTTAATGGACTGTTTCAGTGTGGTACCACATTACAACGTGATCCAATCCAGAAATAGCCCAGGATCTGTTCAACAAGTATGTGATGAATGCGGAAGTATGGTTCTGATGAGGGCAAATCGCAGGCCTAACCTAGACCCAGCATGAGTTATTCTCTAAAATATTGATCGAAACAAGGTTTAATTGACTGTTTCATTGTGTTACCAATTTGCTACGTTATCCAAAGCAGAAAAAACCATCGATCAGGATAACATGTATGTTAAAACTGCGAAAGTATGACCCTGATGAGGGCAAATCCCAGAACTAACCTAGACCTAACATGTGTTATCCTCTAAAATAATAATTGAAACCAGGTTTAATGGTTTGCTTCAGTGTGGTACCACATTACTACGTGATCCAAACCAGAAAAAACCCAGGATCTGTTCAACAAGTATGTGATAAATGCGAAAGTATGGGTCTGATGAGGGCAAATCCCAGGCCTAACCTAGACCAAGCATGTGTTATCCTCTAAAATAACAATTGAAACTAGGTTTAATGGTCTGCTTCAGTGTGGTACCACTTTACTACATGATCCAATCCAGAAAAAGCCCAGGATCTGGCCAACGAGTATACGAAAAATGTGAAAGTACGAGCCTGATGGGAGCAAATCCCAGACCTAACCTAGTCCTAACATGCTTTATTCTCTAAAATATAGATCGAAACCAGGTTTAATGGACTGTTTCAGTGTGGTACCACACTACTACGAGATCCAAATCAGAAAAAACCCAGGATCTGTTCAACAAGTGTGTGAAAAACGCGAAAGTACGAGCCTGATGAGGGCAAATCCCAGACCTAGCCCAGACCTAACTTGCGTTATCCTCTAAAATATTGATCGAAGCCAGTTTTAATTGACTGTTTCAGTGTGGTACCACATTACTACGTGATCCAATCCAGAAAAAGCCCACGATCTAGCCATGAAGTGTGAGAAATATGCGAAAGTAAGAGCCTGACGAGGGCAAATACTAGACCTAACCCAGACCTAACATCCGTTATCCTCTCAAATATTGACCGTATCCAGGTTTAGTTAACTGCTTCAGTGTGGGACCACGTTACTACGTGATCCAATCCAGAAAAATCCAAGGATCTGGCCAACAAGTATGAGAAATATGCGAAAGTATGAGCCAGATGACGGCAAATCCTAGACCTAGCCCAGACCTAACATGCATTATCATCTAGAATATTGATCGAAACCAGGTTTAATCGCCTGTTTCAGTGTGGTACCTCATTACTACCTGATCAAAACCAGAAATAACCCAGGAACTGTTCAACTAGTATGTGCAGTATGCGAAAGTATGAGACTAATGAGTGAAGATCCCAGGCCTAACCTAGACCTAACATGCGTTATCCTCAAAAATATTGATCGAAACCAGGTTTAATCGACTGCTTCAGTTTGGTGCCACATTACTGCGTGATCCAAACCAGAAAAAACCCAGCATCTGTTTGACAAGTATGTGAAAAATACGAATGTATGACCCTGATGAGGGCAAATCCCAGACCTATCCCAGACCTAACCTGCGTTATCCTTTAAAATATTGATCGAAACCGGGTTTAATCGACTGTTTCAGTGTGGTACCACATTACTACTTAATCCAAACCAGAAAAAGCCCACAATCTGGCCATCAAGTATGTTAAAACTGCGAAAGTATGAACCTGATGAGGGCAAATCCCAGACCTAACCTAGACCTAAAATGTGTTATCCTCTAAAATAATAATTGAAACCAGGTTTAATGGTCTGCTTCAGTGTGGTACCACTTTAATACATGATCCAAACCAGAAAAAGCCCAGGATCTGGCCAACGAGTATGCGAAAAATGCGAAAGTACGAGCCTGATGAGAGCAAATCCCAGACCTAACCTAGACCTAACATGCTTCATTCTTTAAAATATTGATGGAAACCAGGTTTAATGGACTGTTTCAGTGTGGTACCACATTACTACGTGATCCAAACCAGAAAGAACCCAGGATCTGTTCAACAAGTGTGTGAAAAACGCGAAAGTACGAGCCTGATGAGGGCAAATCCCAGACCTATCCCAGACCTAACTTGCGTTATCCTCTAAAATATTGATCGAAATCAGGTTTGATTGACTGTTTCAGTATGGTACTACATTACTACGTGATCCAATCCAGAAAAAGCCCAGGATCTAGCCATGAAGTATGAGAAATATGCGAAAGTATGAGCCTCACGAGGGCAAATCCTAGACCTAACCCAGACCTAACATGCGTCATCCTCTAAAATATTTATCAAGACCAGGTTTAATTGAATGTTTCAGTGTGGTACCACATTACTACGTGATCCAAACCAGAATAAAACCCAGGATCTGTTCAACAAGTATGTGATAAATGCGAAAGTATGGGTCTGATGAGGGCAAATCCCAGGCCTAACCTAGACCAAGCATGTGTTATCCTCTAAAATAACAATTGAAACTAGGTTTAATGGTCTGCTTCAGTGTGGTACCACTTTACTACATGATCCAATCCAGAAAAAGCCCAGGATCTGGCCAACGAGTATACGAAAAATGTGAAAGTACGAGCCTGATGGGAGCAAATCCCAGACCTAACCTAGACCTAACATGCTTCATTCTTTAAAATATTGATCGAAACCAGGTTTAATCAACTGTTACAGTGTGGTACCACATTACTACCTGATCCAAACCAGAAAAATCCAGGATCTGTTCAACGAGTATGAGAAATATGCGAAAGCATGAGCCAGATGAGGGCAAATCCTATACCTAACCCATACCTAACATGCGTTATCCTCAAAAATATTGATCGAAACCAGGTTTAATGGACTGTTTCAGTGTGGTACCACATTACAACGTGATCCAATCCAGAAATAGCCCAGGATCTGTTCAACAAGTATGTGATGAATGCGGAAGTATGGTTCTGATGAGGGCAAATCGCAGGCCTAACCTAGACCCAGCATGAGTTATTCTCTAAAATATTGATCGAAACAAGGTTTAATTGACTGTTTCAGTGTGTTACCAATTTGCTACGTTATCCAAAGCAGAAAAAACCATCGATCAGGATAACATGTATGTTAAAACTGCGAAAGTATGACCCTGATGAGGGCAAATCCCAGAACTAACCTAGACCTAACATGTGTTATCCTCTAAAATAATAATTGAAACCAGGTTTAATGGTTTGCTTCAGTGTGGTACCACATTACTACGTGATCCAAACCAGAAAAAACCCAGGATCTGTTCAACAAGTATGTGATAAATGCGAAAGTATGGGTCTGATGAGGGCAAATCCCAGGCCTAACCTAGACCAAGCATGTGTTATCCTCTAAAATAACAATTGAAACTAGGTTTAATGGTCTGCTTCAGTGTGGTACCACTTTACTACATGATCCAATCCAGAAAAAGCCCAGGATCTGGCCAACGAGTATACGAAAAATGTGAAAGTACGAGCCTGATGGGAGCAAATCCCAGACCTAACCTAGTCCTAACATGCTTTATTCTCTAAAATATAGATCGAAACCAGGTTTAATGGACTGTTTCAGTGTGGTACCACACTACTACGAGATCCAAATCAGAAAAAACCCAGGATCTGTTCAACAAGTGTGTGAAAAACGCGAAAGTACGAGCCTGATGAGGGCAAATCCCAGACCTAGCCCAGACCTAACTTGCGTTATCCTCTAAAATATTGATCGAAGCCAGTTTTAATTGACTGTTTCAGTGTGGTACCACATTACTACGTGATCCAATCCAGAAAAAGCCCACGATCTAGCCATGAAGTGTGAGAAATATGCGAAAGTAAGAGCCTGACGAGGGCAAATACTAGACCTAACCCAGACCTAACATCCGTTATCCTCTCAAATATTGACCGTATCCAGGTTTAGTTAACTGCTTCAGTGTGGGACCACGTTACTACGTGATCCAATCCAGAAAAATCCAAGGATCTGGCCAACAAGTATGAGAAATATGCGAAAGTATGAGCCAGATGACGGCAAATCCTAGACCTAGCCCAGACCTAACATGCATTATCATCTAGAATATTGATCGAAACCAGGTTTAATCGCCTGTTTCAGTGTGGTACCTCATTACTACCTGATCAAAACCAGAAATAACCCAGGAACTGTTCAACTAGTATGTGCAGTATGCGAAAGTATGAGACTAATGAGTGAAGATCCCAGGCCTAACCTAGACCTAACATGCGTTATCCTCAAAAATATTGATCGAAACCAGGTTTAATCGACTGCTTCAGTTTGGTGCCACATTACTGCGTGATCCAAACCAGAAAAAACCCAGCATCTGTTTGACAAGTATGTGAAAAATACGAATGTATGACCCTGATGAGGGCAAATCCCAGACCTATCCCAGACCTAACCTGCGTTATCCTTTAAAATATTGATCGAAACCGGGTTTAATCGACTGTTTCAGTGTGGTACCACATTACTACTTAATCCAAACCAGAAAAAGCCCACAATCTGGCCATCAAGTATGTTAAAACTGCGAAAGTATGAACCTGATGAGGGCAAATCCCAGACCTAACCTAGACCTAAAATGTGTTATCCTCTAAAATAATAATTGAAACCAGGTTTAATGGTCTGCTTCAGTGTGGTACCACTTTAATACATGATCCAAACCAGAAAAAGCCCAGGATCTGGCCAACGAGTATGCGAAAAATGCGAAAGTACGAGCCTGATGAGAGCAAATCCCAGACCTAACCTAGACCTAACATGCTTCATTCTTTAAAATATTGATGGAAACCAGGTTTAATGGACTGTTTCAGTGTGGTACCACATTACTACGTGATCCAAACCAGAAAGAACCCAGGATCTGTTCAACAAGTGTGTGAAAAACGCGAAAGTACGAGCCTGATGAGGGCAAATCCCAGACCTATCCCAGACCTAACTTGCGTTATCCTCTAAAATATTGATCGAAATCAGGTTTGATTGACTGTTTCAGTATGGTACTACATTACTACGTGATCCAATCCAGAAAAAGCCCAGGATCTAGCCATGAAGTATGAGAAATATGCGAAAGTATGAGCCTCACGAGGGCAAATCCTAGACCTAACCCAGACCTAACATGCGTCATCCTCTAAAATATTTATCAAGACCAGGTTTAATTGAATGTTTCAGTGTGGTACCACATTACTACGTGATCCAAACCAGAATAAAACCCAGGATCTGTTCAACAAGTATGTGATAAATGCGAAAGTATGGGTCTGATGAGGGCAAATCCCAGGCCTAACCTAGACCAAGCATGTGTTATCCTCTAAAATAACAATTGAAACTAGGTTTAATGGTCTGCTTCAGTGTGGTACCACTTTACTACATGATCCAATCCAGAAAAAGCCCAGGATCTGGCCAACGAGTATACGAAAAATGTGAAAGTACGAGCCTGATGGGAGCAAATCCCAGACCTAACCTAGACCTAACATGCTTCATTCTTTAAAATATTGATCGAAACCAGGTTTAATCAACTGTTACAGTGTGGTACCACATTACTACCTGATCCAAACCAGAAAAATCCAGGATCTGTTCAACGAGTATGAGAAATATGCGAAAGCATGAGCCAGATGAGGGCAAATCCTATACCTAACCCATACCTAACATGCGTTATCCTCAAAAATATTGATCGAAACCAGGTTTAATGGACTGTTTCAGTGTGGTACCACATTACAACGTGATCCAATCCAGAAATAGCCCAGGATCTGTTCAACAAGTATGTGATGAATGCGGAAGTATGGTTCTGATGAGGGCAAATCGCAGGCCTAACCTAGACCCAGCATGAGTTATTCTCTAAAATATTGATCGAAACAAGGTTTAATTGACTGTTTCAGTGTGTTACCAATTTGCTACGTTATCCAAAGCAGAAAAAACCATCGATCAGGATAACATGTATGTTAAAACTGCGAAAGTATGACCCTGATGAGGGCAAATCCCAGAACTAACCTAGACCTAACATGTGTTATCCTCTAAAATAATAATTGAAACCAGGTTTAATGGTTTGCTTCAGTGTGGTACCACATTACTACGTGATCCAAACCAGAAAAAACCCAGGATCTGTTCAACAAGTATGTGATAAATGCGAAAGTATGGGTCTGATGAGGGCAAATCCCAGGCCTAACCTAGACCAAGCATGTGTTATCCTCTAAAATAACAATTGAAACTAGGTTTAATGGTCTGCTTCAGTGTGGTACCACTTTACTACATGAACCAATCCAGAAAAAGCCCAGGATCTGGCCAACGAGTATACGAAAAATGTGAAAGTACGAGCCTGATGGGAGCAAATCCCAGACCTAACCTAGTCCTAACATGCTTTATTCTCTAAAATATAGATCGAAACCAGGTTTAATGGACTGTTTCAGTGTGGTACCACACTACTACGAGATCCAAATCAGAAAAAACCCAGGATCTGTTCAACAAGTGTGTGAAAAACGCGAAAGTACGAGCCTGATGAGGGCAAATCCCAGACCTAGCCCAGACCTAACTTGCGTTATCCTCTAAAATATTGATCGAAGCCAGTTTTAATTGACTGTTTCAGTGTGGTGCCACATTACTACGAGATCCAAATCAGAAAAAACCCAGGATCTGTTCAACAAGTGTGTGAAAAACGCGAAAGTACGAGCCTGATGAGGGCAAATCCCAGACCTAGCCCAGACCTAACTTGCGTTGTCCTGTAAAATATTGATCGAAGCCAGTTTTAATTGACTGTTTCAGTGTGGTACCACATTACTACGTGATCCAATCCAGAAAAAGCCCACGATCTAGCCATGAAGTGTGAGAAATATGCGAAAGTAAGAGCCTGACGAGGGCAAATACTAGACCTAACCCAGACCTAACATCCGTTATCCTCTCAAATATTGACCGTATCCAGGTTTAGTTAACTGCTTCAGTGTGGGACCACGTTACTACGTGATCCAATCCAGAAAAATCCAAGGATCTGGCCAACAAGTATGAGAAATATGCGAAAGTATGAGCCAGATGACGGCAAATCCTAGACCTAACCCAGACCTAACATGCATTATCATCTAGAATATTGATCGAAACCAGGTTTAATCGCCTGTTTCAGTGTGGTACCTCATTACTACCTGATCAAAACCAGAAATAACCCAGGAACTGTTCAACTAGTATGTGCAGTATGCGAAAGTATGAGACTAATGAGTGAAGATCCCAGGCCTAACCTAGACCTAACATGCGTTATCCTCAAAAATATTGATCGAAACCAGGTTTAATCGACTGCTTCAGTTTGGTGCCACATTACTGCGTGATCCAAACCAGAAAAAACCCAGCATCTGTTTGACAAGTATGTGAAAAATACGAATGTATGACCCTGATGAGGGCAAATCCCAGACCTATCCCAGACCTAACCTGCGTTATCCTTTAAAATATTGATCGAAACCGGGTTTAATCGACTGTTTCAGTGTGGTACCACATTACTACTTAATCCAAACCAGAAAAAGCCCACAATCTGGCCATCAAGTATGTTAAAACTGCGAAAGTATGAACCTGATGAGGGCAAATCCCAGACCTAACCTAGACCTAAAATGTGTTATCCTCTAAAATAATAATTGAAACCAGGTTTAATGGTCTGCTTCAGTGTGGTACCACTTTAATACATGATCCAAACCAGAAAAAGCCCAGGATCTGGCCAACGAGTATGCGAAAAATGCGAAAGTACGAGCCTGATGAGAGCAAATCCCAGACCTAACCTAGACCTAACATGCTTCATTCTTTAAAATATTGATGGAAACCAGGTTTAATGGACTGTTTCAGTGTGGTACCACATTACTACGTGATCCAAACCAGAAAGAACCCAGGATCTGTTCAACAAGTGTGTGAAAAACGCGAAAGTACGAGCCTGATGAGGGCAAATCCCAGACCTATCCCAGACGTAACTTGCGTTATCCTCTAAAATATTGATCGAAATCAGGTTTGATTGACTGTTTCAGTATGGTACTACATTACTACGTGATCCAATCCAGAAAAAGCCCAGGATCTAGCCATGAAGTATGAGAAATATGCGAAAGTATGAGCCTCACGAGGGCAAATCCTAGACCTAACCCAGACCTAACATGCGTCATCCTCTAAAATATTTATCAAGACCAGGTTTAATTGAATGTTTCAGTGTGGTACCACATTACTACGTGATCCAAACCAGAAAAAAACCCAGGATCTGTTCAACAAGTATGTGAAGTATGCGAAAGTATGAGTCTCATGAGGGCAAATCCTAGGCCTAACCTAGACCTAACATGCGTTATCCTCTAAAATATTGATCGAAACCAGGTTTGATGGACTGTTTCAGTGTGGTACCACATTAGGACGTGATCCAAACCAGAAAAAGTCAGGGATCTGTTCAACAAGTATGTGAAAAACGCGAAAATATGACCCTGATGAGGGCAAATCCCAGACCTATCCCAGGCCTAACTTGCGTCAACCTATAAAATATTGATCGAAACAAGGTTTAGTTGAATGTTTCAGTGTGGTACCATTTTGCTACGTTATCCAATGCAGAAAAAACCATTGATCAGGTCAACATGTATGTTAAAACTGCGAAAGTATGACCCTGATGAGGGCAAATCCCAGAACTAACCTAGACCTATCATGTGTTATCCTCTAAAATAATAATTGAAACCAGGTTCAATGGTCTGCTTCAGTGTGGTACCACATTACTACGTGATCCGAACCAGAAAGAACCCAGGATCTGTTCAACAAGTGTGTGAAAAACGCGAAAGTATGAGCCTGATGAGGGTAAATCCTAGAACCAACACAGACCTAACATGCGTTATCCTCTAAAATATTTATCAAGACCAGGTTTAATTGAATGTTTCGGTGTAGTACCACATTACTACGTGATCCAAACCAGAAAAAAACCCAGGACCCGGTCAACAAGTATGTGAAAAATACGACAATATGACCCTGATGAGGGCAAATCCCAGACCTATCCCAGACCTAACTTGCGTTATCCTCTAGAATATTGATCGAAGCCAGTTTTAGTTGACTGTTTCAGTGTGGTACCATTTTGCTACGTTATCCAAAGCAGAAAAAACCATCGATCAGGACAACATGTATGTTAAAACTGCGAAAGTATGACTCTGATGAAGGCAAATCCCAGAACTAACCTAGTCCTAACATGTGTTATCCTCTAAAAGAATAATTGAAACCAGGTTCAATGGTCTGCTTCAGTGTGGTACCACATTACTACTTGATCCAATCCAGAAAAAGCCCAGGATCTAGCCATGAGGTGTGAGAAATATGCGAAAGTAAGAGCCTGACGAGGGCAAATACTAGACCTAACCCAGACCTAACATGCGTTATCCTCTCAAATATTGGCCGTATCCAGGTTTAATTAACTGCTTCAGTGTGGTACCACGTTACTACGTGATCCAATCCAGAAAAATCCAAGGATCTGGCCAACAAGTATGAGTGTTTACATATCGCATGAGTCCGAGACGCAGAAACTCGGCCGCGGTGCCCGTATCTATATTGAATTCGCGTAATTCTAGATGGTTGTGCTGACATGGAAATTTTCCATCGTTCAGATTAGTATACCGCGGCTATTTACGTGTTTTTTCAAGCTAGCTTCCCTGAAATTCTCGAGTTTTGGAGCAAATTCTAGGAATGTGTTGTTAGCGCTGAGAGAGAGAGAGAAAAGAGATCTATCGGAAAAAGATCGATAGACGAAACGCGGCAGCGCCGCGCCGTGGCCACGCGGCGCGTAGCAGCCCGGGCCCAGCAACGCGAGGCGTAGCTACCCGGTTCTGCGCTTGCGCGACGGAGCCGGCCGCGACCGTCGCTGCTTGCAGATCGTCACGGTTCATTCATGAGCCGTCGGCGATCGAGAGCGGACATTGTGACGATCGCGTTCCCATTTCCCTACGAGCTCCGAGGTGGATGAGCCGATCCCTCTCCTCGTAATAGAATCAGTTTGCGGACAAATAGTTTATTGGAAAATCTCGTCATAGCGACTTGAGATTTTCCCCAGAAAACGGACAATCTGCCTGACGTTGCAGCGATCGCAAGGCACGTCGAGTGTGAAGCGATCGTAGACGCAGGATTGTGATTGAACGTTGCAGTACGTGGATGCGACTGCGACGTTGGAGATTCGGTGGATCGCCTTGAGTCTTCTTCCAATTATCCGGTTAGAGCTACTGGAGGGCTGATACCGACATACTGGTATCACCTAGTGGTAGTTCACCGTTCGTAGAGGTCATATGAAACCCACTGGAACCACTCGTTCTGTGTACAAGTGAGAGTACACCGACCGGTGGGGTGGAAAGTTTCACCGACCAAGATTAGAACTATACGGCGTAGGAGCAACCGGAAGATAGATACTCAGAAAGAATATCACTTCGTGGTGCTCTCCGTGCATCGGGCGTCGTAGAACCCGCTCCAATATACCGTCGTGAGGGGACAATAAGTAGGGCCTAAGCGTACGGTGGAGCAAAGGGTTCGAAGAGCCTTCCTTCCATCGCTACAACCTCTACCAGCTGTGAGTCGACCACACTGGGCTGTGAACGTAGGGTGGTTGGAATTGCAGGGGATTGAGTCCTGAACCGGTGAGCCGCAGGCCAGTTCCTCGGGACAGGAGCCTCCGTCGAGGTAGCCACGGCTGGCTGCCGGGCGTTCCTTTGATGAAGGAATCGCCGGCTTGGCAACCACGTGTACATACCGCAGGTCGCTCCTGAGCAGCAGCTGACGAGGGAGCCGAACTAGGACAAGACGTCCTCTTGCGTGGGTGGTGTAGAAACGTCACCCGCACGGGGAGCGTGCACGCGGGATATAGCTTCTTGGAGCCTTACAACCTCCATTTGGTTTCCCGTCCGTGGCATTGCAAAGAGAACCCGGTAGAACGGAGAAAAGCTCGTCTACCCGGTGTGCGCGTTGATGAGATCGTAGAAAGAGAATCTCATCGACCAGAAAGAGAAGAATATACAGTCCACTAGCTATAGCGCTAGATAGCCAGCCAGCTCTCCCCTCCAAGCACACCAGACTGTCGCTGGAGCGCGAGAAACAGCTGACGAGCGCGCGATTGTTGACTTGTCCGCAAATGTATTTATTAGGCGGATTCTTTTGTTTCAGAAAGCCTCCGCAGTAGAAAATTGAAATAAGGAGACTAAAAAAGAGGAGACGAGGCCGCAATAGGAGCCGTCGTCAGTTTTTTCTTTTAGTTTCTAGTTTTGTTTTGTTAAAATGTTATAAATGGTTCATTTATATTTTTGTAATAAAAACTTTATTGAAAAACTTGTAACATTTTCTCTCCCTGTCTGTTTCCTCATCCGGACACACGTTAAAGTCCCTCAGTACTTTAACAATGAGAAATATGCGAAAGTATGAGCCAGATGACGGCAAATCCTAGACCTAACCCAGACCTAACATGCATTAACATCTAGAATATTGATCGAAACCAGGTTTAATCGACTGTTTCAGTGTGGTACCATATTACTACCTGATCAAAACCAGAAATAACCCAGGAACTGTTCAACTAGTATGTGAAGTATGCGAAAGTATGAGACTGACGAGTGAAAATCCCAGGCCTAACCTAGACCTAACATGCGTTATCCTCAAAAATATTGATCGAAACCAGGTTTAATCGACTGTTTCAGTGTGGTGCCACATAACTACGTGATCCAAACCAGAAAAAAACCCAGGATCTGTTCAACAAGTATGTGAAGTATGCGAAAGTATGAGTCTGATGAGGGCAAATCCCAGACCTAACCTAGACCTAGCATGAGTTATCCTCTAAAATAATAATTGAAACTAGGTTTAATGGTCTGCTTCAGTGTGGTACCACTTTACTAGGTGATCCAAACCAGAAAAAGCCCAGGATCTGGCCAACGAGTATGCGAAAAATGCGAAAGTACGAGCCTGATGGGAGCAAATCCCAGACCTATCCCAGCCCTAACTTGCGTTATCCTCTAAAATATTGATCGAAACTGGTTTTAATCGACTGTTTCAGTGTGGTACCACATAACTACTTGATCCAAACCAGAAGAAGCCCAGAATCTGGCCATCAAGTATGAGAAATATGCGAAAGTACGAGCCTGATGAGGGCAAATCCCAGACCTATCCCAGACCAAACTTACGTTGTCCTCTAAAAGATTGATGGAAACCAGATTTAATTGACTGTTTCAGTGTGGTAGCACATTACTACGAGATCCAAACCAGAAAAAGACAGGGATCTGTTCAACAAGTATGTGAAAAACGCGAAAATATGACCCTGATGAGGGCAAATCCCAGAACAATCCCAGACCTAACTTGCGTTGTCCTCTAAAATATTGATGGAAACCAGATTTAATTAACTGTTTCAGTGTGGTACCACATTAGTACGTGATCCAAACCAGAAAAAGACAGGGATCTGTTCAACAAGTATGTGAAAAACGCGAAAATATGACCCTGATAAGGACAAATCCCAGACCTATCCCAGACCTAACTTGCGTGAACCTATAAAATATTGATCGAAACCAGGTTTAATTGACTGTTTCAGCGTGGTACCACATAACTACGTGATCCAAACCAGAAAAAGCACCGGAGCTGTTCAACAATTATGTGCAGATTGCGAAAGTACGAGCCTGATGAGAGCAAATACCAGACCTAACCTAGACCTAACATGCGTTATCCTCTAAAATATTGATCGAAATCAGGTTTAATTGACTGTTTCAGTATGGTACTACATTACTACGTGATCCAATCCAGAAAAAGCCCAGGATCTAGCCATGAAGTATGAGAAATATGCGAAAGTATGAGCCTCACGAGGGCAAATCCTAGACCTAACCCAGACCCAACTTTTTTTTTTTTTTTTTTTTTTTTTTTTTTTTTTTTTTTTTTTTTGTCGTGGGGAAAATCTTCGAAAGACTCCCTCCCACCTCCTTGGGGAGAGGTGGGAGGGGTGTGTGGGATTCCCCGCGCCCGTACAACGACAGGCGCGGGACCTACCCACTAAAAACCCCACGGTGACCCTTCGGCACGCTTTGGGAGGATACCGGGAATCGCTCGAAGCATTCTTCCGGTATCCTCCCCGTGCCCGCGCTTTCGCGCCCATCCCCCGGGGGGACAATCGGTCCCCCCAGTAGACACACTGCCTCATAGCGGCGGGACGGGGCCACTCCATCCCGCCGCTATCCGTCCCGGGGCCGCGTTTAGTGGCGGCTACGAGCCCCAACTCGCAACCGCCCGCGATCCCGTTTCCACCCCTCGGGGGCCGGGCGTTCATGGCCGCACCAGACCGCCGAGGGTGCCTCCCCTTGCGCCGGACCGGTAGGGGGAGGCACTCCTACCCCCAACCGGTCCGACCCGGCGCCGCCTGGCGGGAGGAGGGTCCCCTCAGGACCCCCCTCCCAGCCTAGGTCATCCGCCACGCCGAGGCGGCCGCCCGCGACGCCTCGCGACCGTGCGACGACCTCGGGCCACCGCACGAGCGCGAGCTTCAGCGCGCCGCTGAAGCTCGCGCTCCCTCCCACCCAGACCCAACTTGCGTCATCCTATAAAATATTGATCGAAACAAGGTTTAATTGACTGTTTCAGTGTGGTTCCATTTTGCTACGTTATCCAAAGCAGAAAAAACCATCGATCAGGACAACATGTATGTTAAAACTGCGAAAGTATGACCCTGATGAAGGCAAATCCCAGAACTAACCTAGACCTGACATGTGTTATCCTCTAAAATAATAATTGAAACCAGGTTCAATGGTCTGCTTCAGTGTGGTACCACATTACTACGTGATCCAAACCAGAAAAAAACCCAGGATCTGTTCAACAAGTATGTGAAGTATGCCAAAGTATGAGTCTGATGAGGGCAAATCCCAGGCCTAACCTAGACCTAACATGCGTTATTATCTAAAATATTGAACGTGACCAGGTTTAATCGACTGTTTCTGTGTGGTACCACATTACTTCCCTTATCCAAACCAGAAATAACCCAGGATCTGTTCAACAAGTATGTGATAAATGCGAAAGTATGAACCTGATGAGGGCAAATCCCAGACCTAACCTAGACCTAACATGTGTTATCCTCTAAAATAATAATTGAAACCAGGTTCAATGGTCTGCTTCAGTGTGGTACCACATTACTACGTGATCCAAACCAGAAAAAACCCAGGATCTGTTCAACAAGTGTGTGAAAAACGCGAAAGTATGAGCCTGATGAGGGTAAATCCTAGACCTAACACAGACCTAACATGCGTTATCCTCTAAAATATTGATCGAAACCAGGTTTAATCGACTGTTTCAGTGTGGTGCCACATAACTACGTGATCCAAACCAGAAAAAAACCCAGGATCTGTTCAACAAGTATGTGAAGTATGCGAAAGTATGAGTCTGATGAGGGCAAATCCCAGACCTAACCTAGACCTAGCATGAGTTATCCTCTAAAATAATAATTGAAACTAGGTTTAATGGTCTGCTTCAGTGTGGTACCACTTTACTAGGTGATCCAAACCAGAAAAAGCGCAGGATCTGGCCAACGAGTATGCGAAAAATGCGAAAGTACGAGCCTGATGGGAGCAAATCCCAGACCTATCCCAGCCCTAACTTGCGTTATCCTCTAAAATATTGATCGAAACTGGGTTTAATCGACTGTTTCAGTGTGGTACCACATTACTACTTGATCCAAACCAGAAGAAGCCCAGGATCTGGCCAACGAGTATGCGAAAAATGCGAAAGTACGAGCCTGATGAGAGCAAATCCCAGACCTATCCCAGACCTAACCCAGACCTAACCCAGACCTAACATGCTTCATTCTTTAAAATATTGATGGAAACCAGGTTTAATGGACTGTTTCAGTGTGGTACCACATTACTACGTGATCCAAACCAGAAAAAACCCAGGATCTGTTCAACAAGTGTGAGAAAAACGCGAAAGTACGAGCCTGATGAGGGCAAATCCCAAAACTATCCCAGGCCTAACTTGCGTTGTCCTGTAAAATATTGATGGAAACCAGGTTTAATCGGCTGTTTCAGCATGGTCCTACATTACTACGTGATCCAATCCAGAAAAAGCCCAGGATCTAGCCATGAAGTATGAGAAATATGCGAAAGTATGAGCCTCACGAGGGCGCATTTCTCGACCTAACCCGGACCTAACATGCGTCATCCTCTAAAATATTTATCAAGACCAGGTTTAATGGACTGTTTCAGTGTGGTACCACATTACTACGTGATCCAAACCAGAAAAAAACCCAGGATCTGTTCAACAAGTGTGTGAAAAACGCGAAAGTACGAGCCTGATGAGGGCAAATCCCAGAACTATCCCAGGCCTAACTTGCGTTGTCCTGTAAAATATTGATGGAAACCAGGTTTAATCGACTGTTTCAGTGTGGTGACACATTACTACGTGATCCAAACCAGAAAAAAACCCAGGATCTGTTCAACAAGTATGTGAAGTATGCGAAAGTATGAGCCTGATGAGGGCAAATCCCAGACCTATCCCAGACTCAACTTGCGTCATCCTATAAAATATTGATCGAAACAAGGTTTAATTGACTGTTTCAGTGTGGTACCATTTTGCTACGTTATCCAAAGCAGAAAACACCATTGATCTGGACAACATGTATGTTAAAACAGCGTAAGTATGACCCTGATGAGTGCAAATCCCAGAAATAACCTAGACCTAACATGTGTTATCCTCTAAAATAGTAATTGAAACCAGGTTTGATGGTCTGCTTCAGTGTGGTATCACATTACTACATGATCGAAACCCGAAAAAACCCAGAATCTGGCCATGAAGTATGATAAATATGCGAAAGTACGAGCCTGATGAGAGCAAATCCCAGACCTAACCTAGACCTAACATGCTTTATTCTCTAAAATATTTATCGAAACCAGGTTAATTGGACTGTTTCAGTGTGGTACCACATTACTACGTGATCCAAGCCAGAAGAAACCCAGGATCTGTTCAACAACTGTGTGAAAAACGCGAAAGTACGCGCCTGATGAGGGCAAATCCCAGACCAATCCCAGACCCAACTTGCGTCATCCTATAAAATATTGATCGAAACAAGGTTTAATTGACTGTTTCAGTGTGGTACCATTTTGCTACGTTATCCAATGCAGAAAAAACCATTGATCAGGTCAACATGTATGTTAAAACTGCGAAGGTATGACCCTGATGACGGCAAATCCCAGAACTAACCTAGACCTAACATGTGTTATCCTCTAAAATAATAATTGAAACCAGGTTCAATGGTCTGCTTCAGTGTAGTACCACATTACTACGTGATTCAAACCAGAAAAAACCCAGGATCTGTTCCACAAGTGTGTGAAAAACGCGAAAGTATGAGCCTGATGAGGGTAAATCCTAGACCTAACCCAGACCTAACATCCGTTATCCTCTAAAATATTTATCAGGACCAGGTTTAATTGAATGTTTCGGTGTAGTACCACATTACTACGTGATCCAAACCAGAAAAAAACCCAGGATCTGTTCAACAAGTATGTGAAGTATGCCAAAGTATGAGTCTGATGAGGGCAAATCCCAGGCCTAACCTAGACCTAACATGCGTTATCCTGTAAAATATTGATCGAAACCAGGATTAGTGGACTGTTTCAGTGTGGTACCACGTTACTACGAGAAGCAAACGAGAAAAAGCCAGGGATCCGTTCAACAAGTATGTGAAAAATTCGAAAAAAAGACCCTGATGAGGGCAAATCCCAGAACTATCCCAGACCTAACTTGCGTTATCCTCTAAAATATTCATCGGAAACAGGTTTAATTGACTGTTTCAGGGTGGTACCACATTACTACGTGATCCAATCCATAAAAAGCCCAGGATCTAGCCATGAAGTATGAGAAATATGCGAAATTATGAGCCAGATGAGGGCAAATCCTAGACCTAACCCAGACCTAACATGCGTTACCCTCTAAAATATTGGACGTATCCAGGTTTAATTAACTGTTTCAGTGTGGTACCACTTTACTACATGATCCAAACCAGCAAAAGCCCAGGATCTGGCCAACGAGTATGCGAAAAATGCGAAAGTACGAGCCTGATGAGAGCAAATCCCTGACCTAACCTAGACCTAACATGCTTTAATCTTTAAGATATTGATGGAAACCAGGTTTAATGGACTGTTTCAGTGTGGTACCACATTACTACGAGATCCAAATCAGAAAAAACCCAGGATCTGTTCAACAAGTGTGTGAAAAACGCGAAAGTACCAGCCTGATGAGGGCAAATCCCAGACCTATCCCAGGCCTAACTTGCGTTGTCCTGTAAAATATTGATGGAAACCAGGTTTAATTGACTGTTTCATTGTGGTACTACTTTACTACGTGATCAAAACCAGAAAAAACCCAGAATCTGCCCATCAAGCATGATAAATATGCGAAAGTACGAGCCTGATGGGAGCAAATCCCAGACCTAGCCTAGTCCTAACATGCTTTATTCTCTAAAATATTGATCGAAACCAGGTTTAATGGACTGTTTCAGTGTGGTACCACATTACTACGAGATCCAAATCAGAAAAAACCCAGGATCTGTTCAACAAGTGTGTAAAAAACGCGAAAGTACCAGCCTGATGAGGGCAAATCCCAGACCTATCCGAGACCTAACTTGCGTTATCCTCTAAAATATTGATCGAGGCCAGTTTTAATTGACTGTTTCAGTGTGGTACCACATTACTACTTGATCCAATCCAGAAAAAGCCCAGGATCTAGCCATGAAGTGTGAGAAATATGCGAAAGTAAGATCCTGACGGGGGCAAATACTAGACCTAACTCAGACCTAACATGCATTATCCTCTCAAATAGTGGCCGTATCCAGGTTCAATTAACTGCTTCAGTGTGGTACCACGTTACTACGCGATCCAATCCAGAAAAATCCAAGGATCTGGCCAACAAGTATGAGAAATATGCCCGCCTCGTCGAGCACCTGTCGCGGGGTGATCCCGGTCTGGCCGACTGCCAGTTCGGTTTCCGGGGGGCCGATCAACTATCGACGCGATAGGTCGTGTGAGGGCCCTCTCGGAGGCGGCCGTCTCCCGGGGAGGGGTGGCATTGGCAATATCCAAGGATATTGCCAATGCTTTTAACACCCTCCCCTGGGAAGAGATAAGGAGGGGACTCGAATATCATCGAGTCCCCCCTTGTCTCAGGGCGGTCGTCGGGGATTATCTCCGCGGCAGGTGGATCGAGTATCCGGGCCGGGATGGTGATATGCGGAGGGAGGTGTACTGCGGTGTTCCGCAGGGGTCGGTCCTCGGGCCACTCCTGTGGAACATCGCGTACGACTCGGTGTTGCGGGCCGGCCTCCCCGACGGCGTCGGCACGGTGTGTTATGCGGATGACACACTGGTGCTGGCCGTCGGGGCGCACTGGGGGAGGGCCATGCGTCGCGCGGAGGAGGGGTCGCAACGCGTCGTCGACCGGATCAGGGGGATGGGGATGACGGTGGCGGTCCATAAGACCGAGGTGATTGCGTTTCATTCACCTCGGCAGGATCCGCCACCCCCTCTGATTCGGGTGGGTGGGGCTGACATCGAGGTGAAGCCCCAGATCAGGTATCTGGGGCTGATCCTCGATAGCCACTGGCGTTTCGAGAAGCATTTCCGCTGCCTGGTCCCCCGGTTGGAAAGGATGGTTGCGGCTCTGGGCCGGATCCTGCCCAACCTGGGGGGCCCGGCGGGCCGAGTTCGTCGGCTCTATGTGGCAATGGTCCAGTCGGTGGCCCTATACGGGGCCCCCGTCTGGGCGGACGACCTGGCTGCCTCCCGGCGCAGCATGACTATGCTGCGTCGGGTGCAGAGGCGCACGGCGCTCAGGGTCGTCCGCGGGTATCGGACCATGTCACATGAGGCGGCGACGGTTCTAGCGGGGATGCCGCCCATGGACCTGCTCGCGCGGTCGCACGCGGTGATGTACCGGCACCGCGTCGCCCGTCGCGCGGGGGTGGGGGCGGTCCAGGGCGGGCAGGAACCTGCTTGGGGCGATTTGAAGCGCCAGGCCCGGCAGTCCGTGTTGCTCGCGTGGCAGGAGCGGCTGGCTCTGCCAACCGCGGGGCACCGGACTGTCGGGGCTGTTCGGCCACTCCTGAAGGAGTGGCTGGACAGAGGCCATGGCAGCCTCACCTACCGGCTGGCACAGGTATTTTCCGGGCATGGCAGCTTCGGAAGATACCTGTGCCGGATAGGGAAGGAGCCGACGGCGCGTTGCTGCCACTGCGACGCTGAGCAGGACACGGCGGATCATACCCTGGAGGTATGCCCCGCGTGGGAGGGGGAGCGCCGTGTCCTGGTCGGCGTCGTCGGGCGGGATGTCTCGCTGCCGGGCGTGGTGCGCGCCATGCTCGGCAGCGAGGAGAAGTGGAGGGCCGTGGCCTCCTTCTGCGAGAACGTAATGTTGCAGAAGGAGGCCGCGGGGAGGGAGCGCGAGCTTCAGCGGCGCGCTGAAGCTCGCGCTCGTGCGGTGGCCCGAGGTCGTCGCCCGGTCGCGAGGCGTCGCGGGCGGCCGCCTCGGCGTGGCGGATGACCTAGGCTGGGAGGGGGGTCCTGAGGGGACCCTCCTCCCGCCAGGCGGCGCCGGGTCGGACCGGTTGGGGGTAGGAGTGCCTCCCCCTACCGGTCCGACGCAAGGGGAGGCACCCTCGGCGGTCTGGTGCGGCCATGAACGCCCGGCCGCCGAGGGGTGGAAACGGGGTCGCGGGCGGTTGCGAGTTGGGGCTCGCAGCCGCCACTAAACGCGACCCCGGGACGGATAGCGGCGGGATGGAGTGGTCCCGTCCCCCCGCTATGAGGCAGTGTGTCTACTGGGGGGACCGATTGTCCCCCCGGGGGATGGGCGCGAAAGCACGGGCACGGGGAGGATACCGGAAGAATGCTTCGAGCGATTCCCGGTATCCTCCCAAAGCGTGCCGAAGGGTCACCGTGGGGTTTTTAGTGGGTAGGTCCCGCGCCTGTCGTTGTACGGGCGCGGGGAATCCCACACACCCCTCCCACCTCTCCCCAAGGAGGTGGGAGGGAGTCTTTCGAAGATTTCCCCACGACAAAAAAAAAAAAAAAAAAAAAAAAAAGTATGAGAAATATGCGAAAGTTTGAGCCAGATGACGGCAAATCCTAGACCTAACCCAGACCTAACATGCATTATCATCTAGAATATTGATCGAAACCAGGTTTAATCGAATGTTTCAGTGTGGTACCATATTACTACCTGATCAAAACCAGAAATAACCCAGGAACTGTTCAACTAGTATGTGAAGTATGCGAAAGTATGAGACTGATGAGTGAAAATCCCAGGCCTAACCAAGACCTAACATGCGTTATCCTCAAAAATATTGATCGAAACCAGGTTCAATCGACTGTTTCAGTGTGGTGCCACATAACTACGTGATCCAAACCAGAAAATAACCCAGGATCTGCTCAACAAGTATGTGAAGTATGCGAAAGTATGAGTCTGATGAGGGCAAATCCCAGACCTAACCTAGACCTAACATGCGTTATTCTCTAAAATATTGATCGAAACCAGGTTCAATGGACTGTCTCAGTGTGGTACCACATTACTACGTGACCCAAGCCAGAAAAAACCCAGGACCCGGTCAACAAGTATGTGAAAAATACGACAATATGACCCTGATGAGGGCAAATCCCAGACCTATCCCAGACCTAACTTGCGTTATCCTCAAAAATATTCATCGAAACTGGGTTTAATCGACTGTCTCAGTGTGGTACCACATTACTACTTTTTTTTTTTTTTTTTTTTTTTGGCGTGGGGAAAATCTTCGAAAGACTCCCTCCCACCTCCTTGGGGAGAGGTGGGAGGGGTGTGTGGGATTCCCCGCGCCCGTACAACGACAGGCGCGGGACCTACCCACTAAAAACCCCACGGTGACCCTTCGGCACGCTTTGGGAGGATACCGGGAATCGCTCGAAGCATTCTTCCGGTATCCTCCCCGTGCCCGCGCTTTCGCGCCCATCCCCCGGGGGGACAATCGGTCCCCCCAGTAGACACACTGCCTCATAGCGGCGGGACGGGGCCACTCCATCCCGCCGCTATCCGTCCCGGGGCCGCGTTTAGTGGCGGCTGCGAGCCCCAACTCGCAACCGCCCGCGACCCCGTTTCCACCCCTCGGCGGCCGGGCGTTCATGGCCGCACCAGACCGCCGAGGGTGCCTCCCCTTGCGTCGGACCGTTAGGGGGAGGCACTCCTAACCCCAACCGGTCCGACCCGGCGCCGCCTGGCGGGAGGAGGGTCCCCTCAGGACCCCCCTCCCAGCCTAGGTCATCCGCCACGCCGAGGCGGCCGCCCGCGACGCCTCGCGACCGGGCGACGACCTCGGGCCACCGCACGAGCGCGAGCTTCAGCACGCCGCTGAAGCTCGCGCTCCCTCCCCGCGGCCTCCTTCTGCAACATTACGTTCTCGCAGAAGGAGGCCACGGCCCTCCACTTCTCCTCGCTGCCGAGCATGGCGCGCACCACGCCCGGCAGCGAGACATCCCGCCCGACGACGCCGACCAGGACACGGCGCTCCCCCTCCCACGCGGGGCATACCTCCAGGGTATGATCCGCCGTGTCCTGCTCAGCGTCGCAGTGGCAGCAACGCGCCGTCGGCTCCTTCCCTATCCGGCACAGGTATCTTCCGAAGCTGCCATGCCCGGAAAATACCTGTGCCAGCCGGTAGGTGAGGCTGCCATGGCCTCTGTCCAGCCACTCCTTCAGGAATGGCCGAACAGCCCCGACAGTCCGGTGCCCCGCGGTTGGCAGAGCCAGCCGCTCCTGCCACGCGAGCAACACGGACTGCCGGGCCTGGCGCTTCAAATCGCCCCAAGCAGGTTCCTGCCCGCCCTGGACCGCCCCCACCCCCGCGCGACGGGCGACGCGGTGCCGGTACATCACCGCGTGCGACCGCGCGAGCAGGTCCATGGGCGGCATCCCCGCTAGAACCGTCGCCGCCTCATGTGACATGGTCCGATACCCGCGGACGACCCTGAGCGCCGTGCGCCTCTGCATAGTCATGCTGCGCCGGGAGGCAGCCAGGTCGTCCGCCCAGACGGGGGCCCCGTATAGGGCCACCGACTGGACCATTGCCACATAGAGCCGACGAACTCGGCCCGCCGGGCCCCCCAGGTTGGGCAGGATCCGGCCCAGAGCCGCAACCATCCTTTCCAACCGGGGGACCAGGCAGCGGAAATGCTTCTCGAAACGCCAGTGGCTATCGAGGATCAGCCCCAGATACCTGATCTGGGGCTTCACCTCGATGTCAGCCCCACCCACCCGAATCAGAGGGGGTGGCGGATCCTGCCGAGGTGAATGAAACGCAATCACCTCGGTCTTATGGACCGCCACCGTCATCCCCATCCCCCTGATCCGGTCGACGACGCGTTGCGACCCCTCCTCCGCGCGACGCATGGCCCTCCCCCAGTGCGCCCCGACGGCCAGCACCAGTGTGTCATCCGCATAACACACCGTGCTGACGCCGTCGGGGAGGCCGGCCCGCAACACCGAGTCGTACGCGATGCTCCACAGGAGTGGCCCGAGGACCGACCCCTGCGGAACACCGCAGTACACCTCCCTCCGCATATCACCATCCCGGCCCGGATACTCGATCCACCTGCCGCGGAGATAATCCCCGACGACCGCCCTGAGACAAGGGGGGACCCGATGATATTCGAGTCCCCTCCTTATCTCTTCCCAGGGGAGGGTGTTAAAGGCATTGGCAATATCCAAGGATATTGCCAATGCCACCCCTCCCCGGGAGACGGCCGCCCCCGAGAGGGCCCTCACACGACCTATCGCGTCGATAGTCGATCGGCCCCCCCGGAAACCGAACTGGCAGTCGGCCAGACCGGGATCACCCCGCGACAGGTGCTCGACGAGGCGGGCAGCAATCACCCGCTCGAAGAGCTTGCCCACCTCGTCGAGGAGACAAATGGGCCGGTATGCGGAGGGAGACTCCGCGGGCCGACCCTCCTTCCGGAGGAGGACCATCCTCGCCACCTTCCAACTGGGGGGGAATCGCCCGTCCCTCAGGCAGCGGTCGAACAACCGCCTGAGGTCGGCCCCAAGGACGCCCTGGGTCAAGACCCAAACCCGGCCGGGCACACCATCCGGACCCGGGGCCGTGTTACGAACCCCGAGCCGTCTGATGGCCGCTGCCAGCTCCTCCTGCGTGACCCCCAGCTCGGCCGTCCACTCCACTGGGACAGCCGCCGCCGCCGGAGGACGCGGTCCCCTCTCCCCAATTGGGAAGAGTGTATTGACCACGTCCTCCAGCAGCCGGGGGTCAAGACCCTCGGTGACGGGGGGCGCCTACGGGCGGAGCTTATTCAGCACCACCTTATATGGGCGCCCCCATGGATCGTCATCAAGGGTCTGGAGGAGCTCCTTCCATGCCCGGGTCTTGGCCCGTTTGATGGCGACCTGCAGAGCAACCCGCGCCACGCGGTATGCTCCATACAGGTCATCAGCTGCCCTCGCTCGCGCCACGCCGTCGCCTGTACGTTGACGACGGCGCGCGCGGGTGTACTGGCGTCGGGCGCGGACAGTCGCGACTCGCAACTCCGCGATCGCGTCCGACCACCAGTACACCGCCCGGCGAGGAGAAGCCCGCCCGACCCGAGGCATCGCCGCGTCGCAAATACCCGCGACCAATGCTCCGAGCCGGGCGACCTCCTCCTCTATGCTCGGCAACTCGGCCGCTCCCTGCGGCCAAGTTGCAGCGAGGGCAGCTGCCATCAGGGCGTCCTTGTCCAGGCGCCGAAGCGCCCAGCGGCGTGGTGGGGTGCCACGCAGGCGGCCGTGTCGGGATGCACTCGCGGCGGCAGAGACCTCCATCCGGATGTACCGGTGATCGGAGAGTGTCTCTGCCCCCGCGACCACGTGCCAACCCGACACCATGCGCACGGCGTTGGGGGTCGCGAATCCAACATCCACGATGGACCCCCCATATCGCCGCACGCATGTGTGCTCCGAGCCCCGGTTCAATACCCGGAGGTCGAGCCCCGCCGCCCAATCGCCCAGGATCCCGCCGCGAACGGAGGTCCTAGGGGATCCCCAAGCCACCGACTTGGCATTAAAATCCCCCAGGACCAGCACCGGCCGGGCCGCGTAGCGCTGCACGCATGCCGCGACCTCGGCCAAGTACAGCTCGAACGCAGCGTGACCGCTACGGGGCGAAATGTAGCACCCCACCACAGCGACTCCCCCCCAGTCCACGGCGACGAATCCCCGACCGGGCTCCAACAAGGAGAACGGTGGGGACCCGTCGCCCCCTCCCCATACCGTCGCCACCAAGCCGTCCGCGTCGCCCACCCAATGAGGGTGATCAGGGACGCGGTACGGCTCGGCGGCGACCGCCAGGCCAACCCCCCACTCCGCGAGGACTTGGGACATCAAGTCCTGTGCCGCGCGGCAGTGGTTGAGGTTGGTCTGGAGGAGGAGGCGGGGCGGCATTAATTAATGGCCGCGCCAGCCTCCTCCCGGCCGTCCGTCCCCGTAGCACCGTCCACCTCCATGGAGGACGATGCCACCGCCCTCCGCACCGGAGCCGGTGCAGCCCGCCTCTTCCTCTCCTTCCGGGAGGGGGGGGAGCACTTCTTGCTCCCCACCCTGTGATCGGCTGGCCTCCCCATGTCCGCACACAGCGGGCAGTGGGGGGCCGCCGAGCACTGGCTCGCACGGTGCTCTTTGGCACCGCAGCGGTAACACTGACCGCTGCGGTCCACCGGCGAGGTGCACCACTGCCTCACGTGCCCCAATTCGAGGCAGCGGTGACACTGGAGCGGGCGCGGCGCGAGGATTTCCACTCGCGCCGAAACCCACCCCACCAACACCCTCCCGGATTCCGCCACCTTACGGGCGGCGGAGAGGGGGCACCGGGCCCACACCGACCCGAGGCCGGAGGGCGACCTGCGGATCTCTCCGATCCGCAGGTCCTCCACAGGACAGTCCCCCGCCCTCGCAAGGGCACGGGACACATCCTGTGCGCTGACCGAGTCGTCCAGCCCACAAACGCGCATCTCCGTGCGCTTCGTGGGCCGGGCGACCCGGACACCTCGCTCGCCCAGCTGCTCCCGGAGCCTCTGGGCGAGACGATCCGCCTTCGCGCCGCCTTCTGCACCGGGGATCTCCAGCAAGAGACCCCCGGTCACGGCCCTCTTCGCCCTCACGGAGGCGATGCCCAGCTCTTCCAGGGAGATATTCTCCCTGGCGAGCCGCATCGCCTCCGCGAGGGTCAGGTCGCCCCCCTGCGCAACGGTCAGCGTCACCGCTGCCGTTTTTGGGGGACGACCTGGTCGTGTCTTCCCGACCTTCGCGGCCTTTACCTTGGCCGCCGGCGGCGGAGACGGAGGCTGCGTTTGCGAGGCCTTCCTCGCCGCCCGCTTCGCCTTCCGCCCCACCACCTCACTCCACGCCACCCCCCGTGGGAGGGTGCTGTGGAGGACGCGACCACCGCGACCACGGGTACACCACCCCCCTTGGGGGTCGCGACCCGGGGCCCTGGTGCCGCAACGCTGGGCGGAGCCTTCACTCCGCCCTTCTTTGCCTTCCCCGCCTGTACCGGAACAGGTCGGGGAGGCACCGCCTTCCTGCTGACCGCTCTTCCGGCGAGGAGCTCCTCCCTGAAGGCGGCCAGCTTGCCATCAATCATGTCCCCAATCCTCCTCAGAAGATCGTCTTCTGAGGAGGACGGGGACTTCTTCACGGGCGGAGTGCGGGTGGAGGGGCCCGCGGTGCCCCGCACCACTGCCGCCGCACTCCGCTTATTTACCTCCGCCGAGGGACGCGGCGGTGGAGGAGGAGGGAGGATGGGAGGGAGGGCCGCGCTGTTCCACAGCGCCTCTGCCCTCCTCCTCCCCTGTCGCTCCTCCTCCAACAGGAGCTGCAGACGGGCGTTCCGCCCTCTGAGCTCCCGCGCCGCCTCCCTCATTTCCTCCGCCACGGCCTTCAGGGCCTCCGCGCCACCGCTTTTCTGCCCCTTAAAGGCGCAGGCAGCGGCGACTTTCTCCACCCGCCTCAGGGACGAGGAGATCCTCTCCGATATCTCCTCGGTCACCTCGTCCCTGAGGCAACTCAGCCTCACCGACGGGCTCATCGCCCCGCCCACCTCGACGACGGCCTGCCCCGTCCTCTTCCTCTTAGAGCCTATGTGGCTCGTGCTGGAGGAGAAGGACGAGACCGACGCAGTCTCGTCGTCCTCCTCCACCCTCCACGAAGCCGGACCTGGCGCTGAGTGGGGCGCGAGCGCCGCCAATCTAACCCCAACCCCGTCTCCGTCCTCCCCAACCGACAAAACCCGCCCCATCCCCATTTTATTTTCTGTGTCCATAAAAATCCCACGAGATGGTCGGAAATAAAGGTCCACCCGGGCAGAGCCGCCTTACCCAGGTAAGCCTAATACTCCGGGGGTTCGGCAGGTTCCCCGGAGGTGGTCGCTTGGGATTGGGCCTTCTCCCCCAACCATGCATACCATCGCCGCGCACCATAGCTTAGGATTGGAGGGCGATTTTATAGAGTCGCCATACTCGTGGCCCAGGCGGTTAAGCCAAGACCCCCGTTCCTCCTGCCGTCACGTACCATTCACAAAACCAATAGGGAATTGTGAATGGGTCGTTGTGACGACCAACAGGAGGCTTACGGTGTGTGTATGACTCGGGTACCCCGGGTTCGTTAAGCCCGTACTGCAGCTGAAAGGCTGGCAGCCCCTGAGGGGACCACATTACTACTTGATCCAAACCAGAAAAAGCCCAGAATCTGGCCATCAAGTATGAGAAATATGCGAAAGTATGACCCTGATGAGGGCAAATCCCAGAACTAACCCAGACCTAAATTGCGTTATCCTCTAAAATATTGATCGAAACCAGGTTTGATGGACTGTTTCAGTGTGGTACCACATTAGTACGTGATCCAAACCAGAAAAAGACAGGGATCTGTTCAACAAGTATGTGAAAAACGCGAAAATATGATCCTGATGAGGACAAATCCCAGAACTATCCCAGACCTAACTTGCGTGAACCTATAAAATATTGATCGAAACCAGGTTTCATCGACTGTTTCAGTGTGGTACCACATTACTACGTGATCCAAACCAGAAAAAAACCCTGGATCTGTTCAACAAGTATGTGAAGAATGCGAAAGTATGAGTCTGATGAGGGCAAATCCCAGGCCTAACCTAGACCTAACATGCATTATCATCTAGAATATTGATCGAAACCAGGTTTAATCGACTGTTTCAGTGTGGTACCACATTACTACCTGATCAAAACCAGAAATAACCCAGGGACTGTTCAACTAGAATGTGCAGTATGTGAAAGTATGAGACTGATGAGTGGAAAACCCAGGCCTAACCTAGACCTAACATGTGTTGTCCTCAAAAATATTGATCGAAACCAGGTTTAATCGACTGTTTCAGTGTGGTGCCGCATTACTACGTGATCCAAACCAGAAAAAACCCAGAATCTGGCCATCAAGCATGATAAATATGCGAATGTACGAGCCTGATGGGAGCAAATCCCAGACCTAACCTAGTCCTAACTTGCGTTATCCTCTAAAATATTGATCGAAGCCAGTTTTAATTGACTGTTTCAGTGTGGTACCACATTACTACGTGATCCAATCCAGAAAAAGCCCAGGATCTAGCCATGAATTGTGAGAAATATGCGAAAGCAAGAGCCTGACGCGGGCAAATACTAGACCTAACCCAGACCTAACATGCGTTATCCTCTCAAATATTGGCCGTATCCAGGTTTAATTAGTTGCTTCAGTGTGGTACCACGTTACTACGTGATCCAATCCAGAAAAATCCAGGGATCTGGCCAACAAGTATGAGAAATATGCGAAAGTATGAGCCAGATGACGGCAAATCCTAGACCTAACCCAGACCTAACATGCATTATCATCTAGAATATTGATCGAAACCAGGTTTAATCGACTGTTTCAGTGTGGTACCACATTACTACCTGAACAAAACCAGAATTAACCCAGGAACTGTTCAACTAGTATGTGAAGTATGCGAAAGTGTGAGACTGATGAGTGAAAATCCCAGGCCTAACCTAGACCTAACATGTGTTATCCTCAAAAATATTGATCGAAACCAGGTTTAATCGACTGTTTCAGTGTGGCGCCACATTACTACGTGATCCAAACCAGAAAAAAACCCAGGATCTGTTCAACAAGTATGTGAAGTATGCGAAAGTATGAGCCTGATGAGGGCAAATCCCAGACCTATCCCAGAGCTAACTTGCGTTATCCTCTAAAATATTGTTCGAAACCGGGTTTAATCGACTGTTCCAGTGTGGTACCACATTACTACTTGATCCAAACCAGAAAAAAACCCAGGATCTGTTCAACAAGTATGTGAAGTATGCGAAAGTACGAGCCTGATGAGAGCAAATCCCAGACCTAACCTAGACCTAACATGCGTTATTCTCTATAATATTCATCGTGACCAGGTTTAATCGACTGTTTCAGTGTGGTACCACATTACTATCTGATCCAAACCAGAAATAACCCAGGATCTGTTCAACAAGTATGTGAGAAATGCGAAAGTAACGGTCTGATGACGGCAAATCCCAGGCCTAACTTAGACCTAGCATGAGTTATCCTCTAAAATATTGTTCGAGACCAGGATTAATCGACTGTTTCTGTGTGGTACCACTTTACTACGTGATCCAAAGCAGAAAAAACCCTCGATCAGGTCAACATGTATGTTGAAACTGCGAAAGTATGAACCTGATGTGGGCAAATCCCAGACCTAACCTAGACCTAACATGTGTTATCCTCTAAAATAATAATTGAAACCAGGTTTAATGGTCTGCTTCAGTGTGGTACCACTTTACTACGTGATCCAAACCTGAAAAAGCCCAGGATCTGGCCAACGAGTATGCGAGAAATGCGAAAGTACGAGCGTGATGAGAGCAAATCCCAGACCTAACCTAGACCTAACATGCTTTATTCTTTAAAATATTGATAGAAACCAGGTTTAGTGGAGTGTTTCAGTGTGGTACCACATTACTACGTGATCCAAACCAGAAAAAACCCAGGATCTGTTCAACAAGTGTGTGAAAAACGCGAAAGTACGAGCCTGATGGGGGCAAATCCCAGACCCATCTCAGACCCAACTTGCGTCATCCTATAAAATATTGATCGAAACAAGGTTTAATTGACTGTTTCATTGTGGTACCATTTTGCTACGTTATCCAAAGCAGAAAAAACCAGCGATCAGGACAACATGTATGTTAAATCTGCGAAAGTATGACCCTGATGAGGGCAAATCCCAGACCTAACCTTGACCTAACATGCCTTATTCTCTAAAATATTGATCGTGACCAGGTTTAGTGGACTGTTTCAGTGTGGTACCACATTACTACGTGATCCAAACCGGAAAAGCCCAGGATCTGTTCAACAAGTATGTGAAAAATACGAAAGTATGACCCTGATGAGGGCAAATCCTACACCTTACCCAGACCTAACATGCGTTATCCTCTAAAATATTTATCAAGACCAGGTTTAATTGAATGTTTCGGTGTGGTACCACATTACTACGTGATCCAAACCAGAAAAAAACCCAGGATCTGTTCAACAAGTATGTGAAGTATGCGAAAGTATGAGACTGATGAGCGAAACTCCCAGGCCTAACCTAGACCTAACATGCGTTATCCTCACAAATATTGATCGAAACCAGGTTTAATGGACTGTTACAGTGTGGTACCACATTACAACGTGATCCAATCCAGAAATAGCCCAGGATCTAGCCATGAAGTATTAGAAATATGCGAAAGTATGAGCCTGATGAGGGCAAATCCTACACCTTACCCAGACCTAACATGCGTTATCCTCTAAAATATTTATCAAGACCAGGTTTAATTGAATGTTTCAGTGTGGTACCACATTACTACGTGCTCCAAACCAGAAAAAACCCAGGATCCGTTCAACAAGTATGTGAAGAATGCGAAAGTATGAGTCTGATGAGGGCAAATCCCAGACCTATCCCAGACCTAACATGCATTACCCTCAAAAATATTGATCGAAACCAGGTTTAATCGACTGTTTCAGTGTGGTACAACATTACTACGTGATCCAAACCAGAAAAAAACCCAGGATCTGTTCAACAAGTATGTGAAGTATGCGAAAGTATGAGTCTGATGAGGGCAAATCCCAGGCCTAACCTAGACATAACATGCGGTATCCTCTACAAAATTGATCGAAACCAGGTTTAGTGGACTGTTTCAGTGTGGTACCACATTACTGCGTGATCCAAACCGGAAAAGCCCAGGATCTGTTCAACAAGTATGTGAAAAATACGAATGTATGACCCTGATGAGGGCAAATCCCAGACCTATCCCAGACCTAACATGCGTTATCCTCAAAAAGATTGACCGAAACCAGGTTTAATCGACTGTTTCAGTGTGGTAACACAATACTACGTGATCCAAACCAGAAAAAACCCCAGGATCTGTTCAACAAGTGTGTGAAAAACGCGAAAGTACGAGCCTGACGAGGGCAAATCCCAGACCTATCCCAGACCTAACTTGCGTTGTCCTGTAAAATATTGGTGGAAACTAGGTTTAATTGACTGTTTCAGTGTGGTACTACATTACTACGTGATTCGAACCAGAAAAAGCCCAGAATCTGGCCATCCAGTATGAGAAATATGCGAAAGTACGAGCGTGATGAGAGCATATCCGAGACCTAACCAAGACCTAACATGCGTTATTCTCTAGAATATTGATCGAAACCAGGTTTAATGGACTGTTTCAGTGTGGTACCACATTACTACGTGATCCAAACCAGAAAAAACCCAGGATCCGTTCAACAAGTATGTGAAGAATGCGAAAGTATGAGTCTGATGAGGGCAAATCCTAGACCTATCCCAGACCTAACATGCGTTATCCTCAAAAATATTGATCGAAACCAGGTTTAATCGACTGTTTCAGTGTGGTACCACATTACCACGTGATCCAAACCGGAAAAAAACCCAGGATCTGTTCAACAAGTATGTGAAGTATGCGAAAGTATGAGTCTGATGAGGGCAAATCCCAGGCCTAACCTAGACCTAACATGCGTTTTCCTCTAAATTATTGATCTAAACCAGGTTTGATGGTCTGTTTCAGTGTGGTACCACATTAGGACGTGATCCAAACCAGAAAAAGCCAGGGATCGGTTCAACAAGTATGTGAAAAACGCGAAAATATGACCCTGATGAGGGCAAATCCCAGACCTATCCCAGACCTAACTTGCGTCAACCTATAAAATATTGATCGAAACCAGGTTTCATTGACTGTTTCAGTGTGGTACCACATTACTACGTGATTCAATCCAGAAATAGCCCAGGATCTGTTCAACAAGTATGTGAGAAACACGAAAGTATGACCCTGATGAGGGCAAATCCTAGACCTAACCCAGACCTAACATGCGTTATCCTCTAAAATATTTATCAAGACCAGGTTTAATTGAATGTTTCGGTGTGGTACCACATTACTACGTGATCCAAACCAGAAAAAAACCCAGGATCTGTTCAACAAGTATGTGAAGTATGCGAAAGTATGAGTCTGATGAGGGCAAATCCTAGACCTATCCCAGACCCACCATGCGTTATCCTCTAAAATATTTATCAAGACCAGGTTTAATTGAATGTTTCAGTGTGGTACCACATTACTACGTGATCCAAACCAGAAAAAACCCAGGATCCGTTCAACAAGTATGTGAAGAATGCGAAAGTATGAGTCTGATGAGGGCAGATCCCAGACAAATCCCAGACCTAACTTGCGTTATCCAATAAAATATTGATCGAGACCAGGATTAATCGACTGTTTCAGTGTGGTACCACATAACTACGTGATCCAATCCAGAAAAAGCCCAGGATCTGGCCAACAAGTATGAGAAATATGCGAAAGTATGAGCCAGATGAGGGCAAATCCAAGACCTAACCCAGACCTAACATGTATTATCATCTAAAATATTGATCGAAACCAGGTTTAATCGGCTGTTTCAGTGTGGTACCACATTACTACCTGATCCAAACCAGAAATAACCCAGGAACTGTTCAACTAGTATGTGAAGTATGCGAAAGTATGAGTCTGATGAGGGCAAATCCCAGGCCTAACCTAGACATAACATGCGGTATCCTCTAAAATATTGATCGAAACCAGGTTTAGTGGACTGTTTCAGTGTGGTACCACATTACAACGTGATCCAATCCAGAAATAGCCCAGGATCTAGCCATGAAGTATTAGAAATATGCGTAAGTATGAGCCTGATGAGGGCAAATCCTAGACCTTACCCAGACCTAACATGCGTTATCCTCTAAAATATTTATCAAGACCAGGTTTAATTGAATGCTTCTGTGTGGTACCACATTACTACGTGATCCAAACCAGAAAAAACCCAGGATCCGTTCAACAAGTATGTGAAGAATGCGAAAGTATGAGTCTGATGAGGGCAAATCCCAGACCTATCCCAGACCTAACATGCATTACCCTCAAAAATATTGATCGAAACCAGGTTTAATCGACTGTTTCAGTGTGGTACAACATTACTACGTGATCCAAACCAGAAAAAAACCCAGGATCTGTTCATCAAGTATGTGAAGTATGCGAAAGTATGAGTCTGATGAGGGCAAATCCCAGGCCTAACCTAGACATAACATGCGGTATCCTCTAAAATATTGATCGAAACCAGGTTTAGTGGACTGTTTCAGTGTGGTACCACATTACTGCGTGATCCAAACCGGAAAAGCCCAGGATCTGTTCAACAAGTATGTGAAAAATACGAAAGTATGACCCTGATGAGGGCAAATCCTACACCTTACCCAGACCTAACATGCGTTATCCTCTAAAATATTTATCAAGACCAGGTTTAATTGAATGTTTCAGTGTGGTACCACGTTACTACGTGATCCAAACCAGAAAAAACCCAGGATCCGTTCAACAAGTATGTGAAGAATGCGAAAGTATGTGTCTGATGAGGGCAAATCCCAGACCTATCCCAGACCTAACATGCGTTATCCTCAAAAAGATTGATCGAAACCAAGTTTAATCAACTGTTTCAGTGTGGTAACACATTACTACGTGATCCAAACCAGAAAAAACCCCAGGATCTGTTCAACAAGTGTGTGAAAAACGCGAAAGTACGAGCCTGATGAGGGCAAATCCCAGACCTATCCCAGACCTAACTTGCGTTGTCCTGTAAAATATTGGTGGAAACTAGGTTTAATTGACTGTTTCAGTGTGGTACTACATTACTACGTGATTCGAACCAGAAAAAGCCCAGAATCTGGCCATCCAGTATGAGAAATATGCGAAAGTACGAGCGTGATGAGAGCATATCCGAGACCTAACCAAGACCTAACATGCGTTATTCTCTAGAATATTGATCGAAACTAGGTTTAATGGACTGTTTCAGTGTGGTACCACATTACTACGTGATCCAAACCAGAAAAAACCCAGGATCCGTTCAACAAGTATGTGAAGAATGCGAAAGTATGACCCTGATGAGGGCAAATCCTAGACCTATCCCAGACCTAACATGCGTTATCCTCAAAAATATTGATCGAAACCAGGTTTAATCGACTGTTTCAGTGTGGTACCACATTACCACGTGATCCAAACCGGCAAAAAACCCAGGATCTGTTCAACAAGTATGTGAAGTATGCGAAAGTATGAGTCTGATGAGGGCAAATCCCAGGCCTAACCTAGACCTAACATGCGTTTTCCTCTAAATTATTGATCAAAACCAGGTTTGATGGACTGTTTCAGTGTGGTACCACATTAGGACGTGATCCAAACCAGAAAAAGCCAGGGATCGGTTCAACAAGTATGTGAAAAACGCGAAAATATGACCCTGATGAGGGCAAAACCCAGACCTATCCCAGACCTAACTTGCGTCAACCTATAAAATATTGATCGAAACCAGGTTTCATTGACTGTTTCAGTGTGGTACCACATTACTACGTGATTCAATCCAGAAATAGCCCAGGATCTGTTCAACAAGTATGTGAGAAACACGAAAGTATGACCCTGATGAGGGCAAATCCTAGACCTAACCCAGACCTAACATGCGTTATCCTCTAAAATATTTATCAAGACCAGGTTTAATTGAATGTTTCGGTGTGGTACCACATTACTACGTGATCCAAACCAGAAAAAAACCCAGGATCTGTTCAACAAGTATGTGAAGTATGCGAAAGTATGAGTCTGACGAGGGCAGATCCCAGACAAATCCCAGACCTAACTTGCGTTATCCAATAAAATATTGATCGAGACCAGGATTAATCGACTGTTTCAGTGTGGTGCCACATAACTACGTGATCCAATCCAGAAAAAGCCCAGGATCTGGCCAACAAGTATGAGAAATATGCGAAAGTATGAGCCAGATGAGGGCAAATCCAAGACCTAACCCAGACCTAACATGTATTATCATCTAAAATATTGATCGAAACCAGGTTTAATCGACTGTTTCAGTGTGGTACCACATTACTACCTGATCCAAACCAGAAATAACCCAGGAACTGTTCAACTAGTATGTGAAGTATGCGAAAGTATGAGACTGATGAGTGAAACTCCCAGGCCTAACCTAGACCTAACATGCGTTATCCTCAAAAATATTGATCGAAACCAGGTTTAATGGACTGTTTCAGTGTGGTACCACATTACAACGTGATCCAATCCAGAAATAGCCCAGGATCTAGCCATGAAGTATTAGAAATATGCGAAAGTATGAGCCTGATGAGGGCAAATCCTAGACCTTACCCAGACCTAACATGCGTTATCCTCTAAAATATTTATCAAGACCAGGTTTAATTGAATGCTTCAGTGTGGTACCACATTACTACGTGATCCAAACCAGAAAAAACCCAGGATCCGTTCAACAAGTATGTGAAGAATGCGAAAGTATGAGTCTGATGAGGGCAAATCCCAGACCTATCCCAGACCTAACATGCGTTATCCTCAAAAATATTGATCGAAACCAGGTTTAATCGACTGTTTCAGTGTGGTACCACATTACTACGTGATCCAAACCGGAAAAAAACCCAGGATCTGTTCAACAAGTATGTGAAGTATGCGAAAGTATGAGTCTGATGAGGGCAAATCCCAGGCCTAACCTAGACCTAACATGCGTTTTCCTCTAAATTATTGATCTAAACCAGGTTTGATGGACTGTTTCAGTGTGGTACCACATTAGGACGTGATCCAAACCAGAAAAAGCCAGGGATCTGTTCAACAAGTATGTGAAAAACGCGAAAATATGACCCTGATGAGGGCAAATCCCAGACCTATCCCAGACCTAACTTGCGTCAACCTATAAAATATTGATCGAAACCAGGTTTCATTGACTGTTTCAGTGTGGTACCACATTACTACGTGATTCAATCCAGAAATAGCCCAGGATCTGTTCAACAAGTATGTGAGAAACACGAAAGTATGACCCTGATGAGGGCAAATCCTAGACCTAACCCAGACCTAACATGCGTTATCCTCTAAAATATTTATCAAGACCAGGTTTAATTGAATGTTTCGGTGTGGTACCACATTACTACGTGATCCAAACCAGAAAAAAACCCAGGATCTGTTCAACAAGTATGTGAAGTGTGCGAAAGTATGAGTCTGACGAGGGCAGATCCCAGACAAATCCCAGACCTAACTTGCGTTATCCAATAAAATATTGATCGAGACCAGGATTAATCGACTGTTTCAGTGTGGTACCACATAACTACGTGATCCAATCCAGAAAAAGCCCAGGATCTGGCCAACAAGTATGAGAAATATGCGAAAATATGAGCCAGATGAGGGCAAATCCAAGACCTAACCCAGACCTAACATGTATTATCATCTAAAATATTGATCGAAACCAGGTTTAATCGACTGTTTCAGTGTGGTACCACATTACTACCTGATCCAAACCAGAAATAACCCAGGAACTGTTCAACTAGTATGTGAAGTATGCGAAAGTATGAGACTGATGAGTGAAACTCCCAGGCCTAACCTAGACCTAACATGCGTTATCCTCAAAAATATTGATCGAAACCAGGTTTAGTGGACTGTTTCAGTGTGGTACCACATTACTGCGTGATCCAAACCGGAAAAGCCCAGGATCTGTTCAACAAGTATGTGAAAAATACGAAAGTATGACCCTGATGAGGGCAAATCCTACACCTTACCCAGACCTAACATGCGTTATCCTCTGAAATATTTATCAAGACCAGGTTTAATTGAATGTTTCAGTGTGGTGCCACATTACTACGTGATCCAAACCAGAAAAAACCCAGGATCCGTTCAACAAGTATGTGAAGAATGCGAAAGTATGAGTCGGATGAGGGCAAATCCCAGACCTATCCCAGACCTAACATGCGTTATCCTCAAAAATATTGATCGAAACCAGGTTTAATCGACTGTTTCAGTGTGGTACCACATTACTACGGGATCCAAACCAGAAAAAAACCCAGTGTGTGAAAAACGCGAAAGTACGAGCCTGATGAGGGCAAATCCCAGACCTATCCCAGACCTAACTTGCGTTGTCCTGTAAAATATTGGTGGAAACTAGGTTTAATTGACTGTTTCAGTGTGGTACTACATTACTACGTGATTCAAACCAGAAAAAGCCCAGAATCTGGCCATCCAGTATGAGAAATATGCGAAAGTACGAGCGTGATGAGAGCATATCCGAGACCTAACCAAGACCTAACATGCGTTATTCTCTAGAATATTGATCGAAACCAGGTTTAATGGCCTGTTTCAGTGTGGTACCACATTACTACGTGATCCAGACCAGTGAAAGCCCAGGATCTGGCCAACAAGTATGTGAGAAATGCGAAGGTATGAGCCTGATGAGGGCAGATCCCACACCTATCCCAGACCTAACTTGCGTTATCCTATAAAATATTCATCGAGACCGTGATTAATCGACTGTTTCAGTGTGGTACCACTTTACTACGTGATCCAAACCAGAAAAAGCCAGGTTCAACAAGTATGGGAAAAATGCGAAAGTATGACCCTGATGAGGGCAAATCCCAGACCTATCCCAGACCTAACATGCGATATCGTCTAAAATATTGATCGAAACCAGGTTTAATCGACTGTTTCAGTGTGGTACCACATTGCTACGTGATCCAAACCAGAAAAAGGCCAGGATCTGTTCATCAAGTATGTGAAGTATGCGAAAGTATGAGTCTGATGAGGGCAAATCCCAGACCTATGCCAGACCTAACATGAGTTATCCTCTAAAATATTTATCAAGACCATGTTTAATTGACAGTTTTAGTGTGGTCCACGTTACTACGTGATTCAAAGCAGAAAAAACACTCGATCAGGTCAACATGTATGTTAAAACTGCGAAAGTATGAACCTGATGAGGGCAAATCCCAGACCTATCCCAGACCTAACATGCGATATCGTCTAAAATATTGATCGAAACCAGGTTTAATCGACTGTTTCAGTGTGGTACCACATTGCTACGTGATCCAAACCAGAAAAAGGCCAGGATCTGTTCAACAAGTATGTGAAGTATGCGAAAGTATGAGACTGATGAGCGAAACTCCCAGGCCTAACCTAGACCTAACATACGTTATCCTCAAAAATATTGATCGAAACCAGGTTTAATGGACTGTTTCAGTGTGGTACCACATTACAACGTGATCCAATCCAGAAATAGCCCAGGATCTAGCCATGAAGTATGAGAAATATGCGAAAGTATGAGCCTGATGAGGGCAAATCCTAGACCTTACCCAGACCTAACATGCGTTATCCTCTAAAATATTTATCAAGACCAGGTTTAATTGAATGTTTCAGTGTGGTACCACATTACTACGTGATCCAAACCAGAAAAAACCCAGGATCCGTTCAACAAGTATGTGAAGAATATGAAAGTATGAGTCTGATGAGGGCAAATCCCAGACCTATCCCAGACCTAACATGCGTTACCCTCAAAAATATTGATCGAAACCAGGTTTAATCGACTGTTTCAGTGTGGTACAACATTACTACGTGATCCAAACCAGAAAAAAACCCAGGATCTGTTCAACAAGTATGTGAAGTATGCGAAAGTATGAGTGTGATGAGGGCAAATCCCAGGCCTAACCTAGACATAACATGCGGTATCCTCTAAAATATTGATCGAAACCAGGTTTAGTGGACTGTTTCAGTGTGGTACCACATTACTGCGTGATCCAAACCGGAAAAGCCCAGGATCTGTTCAACAAGTATGTGAAGAATGCGAAAGTATGTGTCTGATGAGGGCAAATCCCAGACCTATCCCAGACCTAACATGCGTTATCCTCAAAAAGATTGATCGAAACCAGGTTTAATCGACTGTTTCAGTGTGGTAACACATTACTACGTGATCCAAACCAGAAAAAACCCCAAGATCTGTTCAACAAGTGTGTGAAAAACGCGAAAGTACGAGCCTGATGAGGGCAAATCCCAGACCTATCCCAGACCTAACTTGCGTTGTCCTTTAAAATATTGGTGGAAACTAGGTTTAATTGACTGTTTCAGTGTGGTACTACATTACTACGTGATTCGAACCAGAAAAAGCCCAGAATCTGGCCATCCAGTATGAGAAATATGCGAAAGTACGAGCGTGATGAGAGCATATCCGAGACCTAACCAAGACTTAACATGCGTTATTCTCTAGAATATTGATCGAAACCAGGTTTTATGGACTGTTTCAGTGTGGTACCACATTACTACGTGATCCAGACCAGTGAAAGTCCAGGATCTGGCCAACAAGTATGTGAGAAATGCGAAGGTATGAGCCTGATGAGGGCAGATCCCACACCTATCCCAGACCTAACTTGCGTTATCCTATAAAATATTCATCGAGACCGTGATTAATCGACTGTTTCAGTGTGGTACCACTTTACTACGTGATCCAAACCAGAAAAAGCCAGGGTTCTGTTCAACAAGTATGGGAAAAATGCGAAAGTATGACCCTGATGAGGGCAAATCCCAGACCTATCCCAGACCTAACATGCGATATCGTCTAAAATATTGATCGAAACCAGGTTTAATCGACTGTTTCAGTGTGGTACCACATTGCTACGTGATCCAAACCAGAAAAAGGCCAGGATCTGTTCCTCAAGTATGTGAAGTATGCGAAAGTATAAGTCTGATGAGGGCAAATCCCAGACCTATGCCAGACCTAACATAAGTTATCCTCTAAAATATTTATCAAGACCATGTTTAATTGACAGTTTTAGTGTGGTCCACGTTACTACGTGATTCAAAGCAGAAAAAACACTCGATCAGGTCAACATGTATGTTAAAACTGCGAAAGTATGAACCTGATGAGGGCAAATCCCAGACCTATCCCAGACCTAACATGCGATATCGTCTAAAATATTTATCAAGACCAGGTTTAATTGAATGTTTCGGTGTGGTACCACATTACTACGTGATCCAAACCAGAAAAAAACCCAGGATCTGTTCAACAAGTATGTGAAGTGTGCGAAAGTATGAGTCTGACGAGGGCAGATCCCAGACAAATCCCAGACCTAACTTGCGTTATCCAATAAAATATTGATCGAGACCAGGATTAATCGACTGTTTCAGTGTGGTACCACATAACTACGTGGTCCAATCCAGAAAAAGCCCAGGATCTGGCCAACAAGTATGAGAAATATGCGAAAATATGAGCCAGATGAGGGCAAATCCAAGACCTAACCCAGACCTAACATGTATTATCATCTAAAATATTGATCGAAACCAGGTTTAATCGACTGTTTCAGTGTGGTACCACATTACTACCTGATCCAAACCAGAAATAACCCAGGAACTGTTCAACTAGTATGTGAAGTATGCGAAAGTATGAGACTGATGAGTGAAACTCCCAGGCCTAACCTAGACCTAACATGCGTTATCCTCAAAAATATTGATCGAAACCAGGTTTAGTGGACTGTTTCAGTGTGGTACCACATTACTGCGTGATCCAAACCGGAAAAGCCCAGGATCTGTTCAACAAGTATGTGAAAAATACGAAAGTATGACCCTGATGAGGGCAAATCCTACACCTTACCCAGACCTAACATGCGTTATCCTCTAAAATATTTATCAAGACCAGGTTTAATTGAATGTTTCAGTGTGGTACCACATTACTACGTGATCCAAACCAGAAAAAACCCAGGATCCGATCAACAAGTATGTGAAGAATGCGAAAGTATGAGTCGGATGAGGGCAAATCCCAGACCTATCCCAGACCTAACATGCGTTATCCTCAAAAATATTGATCGAAACCAGGTTTAATCGACTGTTTCAGTGTGGTACCACATTACTACGGGATCCAAACCAGAAAAAAACCCAGTGTGTGAAAAACGCGAAAGTACGAGCCTGATGAGGGCAAATCCCAGACCTATCCCAGACCTAACTTGCGTTGTCCTGTAAAATATTGGTGGAAACTAGGTTTAATTGACTGTTTCAGTGTGGTACTACATTACTACGTGATTCAAACCAGAAAAAGCCCAGAATCTGGCCATCCAGTATGAGAAATATGCGAAAGTACGAGCGTGATGAGAGCATATCCGAGACCTAACCAAGACCTAACATGCGTTATTCTCTAGAATATTGATCGAAACCAGGTTTAATGGACTGTTTCAGTGTGGTACCACATTACTACGTGATCCAGACCAGTGAAAGCCCAGGATCTGGCCAACAAGTATGTGAGAAATGCGAAGGTATGAGCCTGATGAGGGCAGATCCCACACCTATCCCAGACCTAACTTGCGTTATCCTATAAAATATTCATCGAGACCGTGATTAATCGACTGTTTCAGTGTGGTACCACTTTACTACGTGATCCAAACCAGAAAAAGCCCGGGTTCTGTTCAACAAGTATGGGAAAAATGCGAAAGTATGACCCTGATGAGGGCAAATCCCAGACCTATCCCAGACCTTTACATGCGATATCGTCTAAAATATTGATCGAAACCAGGTTTAATCGACTGTTTCAGTGTGGTACCACATTGCTACGTGATCCAAACCAGAAAAAGGCCAGGATCTGTTCATCAAGTATGTGAAGTATGCGAAAGTATGAGTCTGATGAGGGCAAATCCCAGACCTATGCCAGACCTAACATGAGTTATCCTCTAAAATATTTATCAAGACCATGTTTAATTGACAGTTTTAGTGTGGTCCACGTTACTACGTGATTCAAAGCAGAAAAAACACTCGATCAGGTCAACATGTATGTTAAAACTGCGAAAGTATGAACCTGATGAGGGCAAATCCCAGACCTATCCCAGACCTAACATGCGATATCGTCTAAAATATTGATCGAAACCAGGTTTAATCGACTGTTTCAGTGTGGTACCACATTGCTACGTAATCCAAACCAGAAAAAGGCCAGGATCTGTTCAACAAGTATGTGAAGTATGCGAAAGTATGAGACTGATGAGCGAAACTCCCAGGCCTAACCTAGACCTAACATACGTTATCCTCAAAAATATTGATCGAAACCAGGTTTAATGGACTGTTTCAGTGTGGTACCACATTACAACGTGATCCAATCCAGAAATAGCCCAGGATCTAGCCATGAAGTATGAGAAATATGCGAAAGTATGAGCCTGATGAGGGCAAATCCTAGACCTTACCCAGACCTAACATGCGTTATCCTCTAAAATATTTATCAAGACCAGGTTTAATTGAATGTTTCAGTGTGGTACCACATTACTACGTGATCCAAACCAGAAAAAACCCAGGATCCGTTCAACAAGTATGTGAAGAATGCGAAAGTATGAGTCTGATGAGGGCAAATCCCAGACCTATCCCAGACCTAACATGCGTTACCCTCAAAAATATTGATCGAAACCAGGTTTAATCGACTGTTTCAGTGTGGTACAACATTACTACGTGATCCAAACCAGAAAAAAACCCAGGATCTGTTCAACAAGTATGTGAAGTATGCGAAAGTATGAGTGTGATGAGGGCAAATCCCAGGCCTAACCTAGACATAACATGCGGTATCCTCTAAAATATTGATCGAAACCAGGTTTAGTGGACTGTTTCAGTGTGGTACCACATTACTGCGTGATCCAAACCGGAAAAGCCCAGGATCTGTTCAACAAGTATGTGAAGAATGCGAAAGTATGTGTCTGATGAGGGCAAATCCCAGACCTATCCCAGACCTAGCATGCGTTATCCTCAAAAAGATTGATCGAAACCAGGTTTAATCGACTGTTTCAGTGTGGTAACACATTACTACGTGATCCAAACCAGAAAAAACCCCAAGATCTGTTCAGCAAGTGTGTGAAAAACGCGAAAGTACGAGCCTGATGAGGGCAAATCCCAGACCTATCCCAGACCTAACTTGCGTTGTCCTGTAAAATATTGGTGGAAACTAGGTTTAATTGACTGTTTCAGTGTGGTACTACATTACTACGTGATTCGAACCAGAAAAAGCCCAGAATCTGGCCATCCAGTATGAGAAATATGCGAAAGTACGAGCGTGATGAGAGCATATCCGAGACCTAACCAAGACTTAACATGCGTTATTCTCTAGAATATTGATCGAAACCAGGTTCTATGGACTGTTTCAGTGTGGTACCACATTACTACGTGATCCAGACCAGTGAAAGCCCAGGATCTGGCCAACAAGTATGTGAGAAATGCGAAGGTATGAGCCTGATGAGGGCAGATCCCACACCTATCCCAGACCTAACTTGCGTTATCCTATAAAATATTCATCGAGACCGTGATTAATCGACTGTTTCAGTGTGGTACCACTTTACTACGTGATCCAAACCAGAAAAAGCCAGGGTTCTGTTCAACAAGTATGGGAAAAATACGAAAGTATGACCCTGATGAGGGCAAATCCCAGACCTATCCCAGACCTAACATGCGATATCGTCTAAAATATTGATCGAAACCAGGTTTAATCGACTGTTTCAGTGTGGTACCACATTGCTACGTGATCCAAACCAGAAAAAGGCCAGGATCTGTTCCTCAAGTATGTGAAGTATGCGAAAGTATAAGTCTGATGAGGGCAAATCCCAGACCTATGCCAGACCTAACATAAGTTATCCTCTAAAATATTTATCAAGACCATGTTTAATTGACAGTTTTAGTGTGGTCCACGTTACTACGTGATTCAAAGCAGAAAAAACACTCGATCAGGTCAACATGTATGTTAAAACTGCGAAAGTATGAACCTGATGAGGGCAAATCCCAGACCTATCCCAGACCTAACATGCGATATCGTCTAAAATATTTATCAAGACCAGGTTTAATTGAATGTTTCGGTGTGGTACCACATTACTACGTGATCCAAACCAGAAAAAAACCCAGGATCTGTTCAACAAGTATGTGAAGTGTGCGAAAGTATGTGTCTGACGAGGGCAGATCCCAGACAAATCCCAGACCTAACTTGCGTTATCCAATAAAATATTGATCGAGACCAGGATTAATCGACTGTTTCAGTGTGGTACCACATAACTACGTGATCCAATCCAGAAAAAGCCCAGGATCTGGCCAACAAGTATAAGAAATATGCGAAAATATGAGCCAGATGAGGGCAAATCCAAGACCTAACCCAGACCTAACATGTATTATCATCTAAAATATTGATCGAAACCAGGTTTAATCGACTGTTTCAGTGTGGTACCACATTACTACCTGATCCAAACCAGAAATAACCCAGGAACTGTTCAACTAGTATGTGAAGTATGCGAAAGTATGAGACTGATGAGTGAAACTCCCAGGCCTAACCTAGACCTAACATGCGTTATCCTCAAAAATATTGATCGAAACCAGGTTTAGTGGACTGTTTCAGTGTGGTACCACATTACTGCGTGATCCAAACCGGAAAAGCCCAGGATCTGTTCAACAAGTATGTGAAAAATACGAAAGTATGACCCTGATGAGGGCAAATCCTACACCTTACCCAGACCTAACATGCGTTATCCTCTAAAATATTTATCAAGACCAGGTTTAATTGAATGTTTCAGTGTGGTACCACATTACTACGTGATCCAAACCAGAAAAAACCCAAGATCCGATCAACAAGTATGTGAAGAATGCGAAAGTATGAGTCGGATGAGGGCAAATCCCAGACCTATCCCAGACCTAACATGCGTTATCCTCAAAAATATTGATCGAAACCAGGTTTAATCGACTGTTTCAGTGTGGTACCACATTACTACGGGATCCAAACCAGAAAAAAACCCAGTGTGTGAAAAACGCGAAAGTACGAGCCTGATGAGGGCAAATCCCAGACCTATCCCAGACCTAACTTGCGTTGTCCTGTAAAATATTGGTGGAAACTAGGTTTAATTGACTGTTTCAGTGTGGTACTACATTACTACGTGATTCAAACCAGAAAAAGCCCAGAATCTGGCCATCCAGTATGAGAAATATGCGAAAGTACGAGCGTGATGAGAGCATATCCGAGACCTAACCAAGACCTAACATGCGTTATTCTCTAGAATATTGATCGAAACCAGGTTTAATGGACTGTTTCAGTGTGGTACCACATTACTACGTGATCCAGACCAGTGAAAGCCCAGGATCTGGCCAACAAGTATGTGAGAAATGCGAAGGTATGAGCCTGATGAGGGCAGATCCCACACCTATCCCAGACCTAACTTGCGTTATCCTATAAAATATTCATCGAGACCGTGATTAATCGACTGTTTCAGTGTGGTACCACTTTACTACGTGATCCAAACCAGAAAAAGCCAGGGTTCTGTTCAACAAGTATGGGAAAAATGCGAAAGTATGACCCTGATGAGGGCAAATCCCAGACCTATCCCAGACCTAACATGCGATATCGTCTAAAATATTGATCGAAACCAGGTATAATCGACTGTTTCAGTGTGGTACCACATTGCTACGTGATCCAAACCAGAAAAAGGCCAGGATCTGTTCCTCAAGTATGTGAAGTATGCGAAAGTATAAGTCTGATGAGGGCAAATCCCAGACCTATGCCAGACCTAACATAAGTTATCCTCTAAAATATTTATCAAGACCATGTTTAATTGACAGTTTTAGTGTGGTCCACGTTACTACGTGATTCAAAGCAGAAAAAACACTCGATCAGGTCAACATGTATGTTAAAACTGCGAAAGTATGAACCTGATGAGGGCAAATCCCAGACCTATCCCAGACCTAACATGCGATATCGTCTAAAATATTTATCAAGACCAGGTTTAATTGAATGTTTCGGTGTGGTACCACATTACTACGTGATCCAAACCAGAAAAAAACCCAGGATCTGTTCAACAAGTATGTGAAGTGTGCGAAAGTATGAGTCTGACGAGGGCAGATCCCAGACAAATCCCAGACCTAACTTGCGTTATCCAATAAAATATTGATCGAGACCAGGATTAATCGACTGTTTCAGTGTGGTACCACATAACTACGTGATCCAATCCAGAAAAAGCCCAGGATCTGGCCAACAAGTATGAGAAATATGCGAAAATATGAGCCAGATGAGGGCAAATCCAAGACCTAACCCAGACCTAACATGTATTATCATCTAAAATATTGATCGAAACCAGGTTTAATCGACTGTTTCAGTGTGGTACCACATTACTACCTGATCCAAACCAGAAATAACCCAGGAACTGTTCAACTAGTATGTGAAGTATGCGAAAGTATGAGACTGATGAGTGAAACTCCCAGGCCTAACCTAGACCTAACATGCGTTATCCTCTAAAATATTTATCAAGACCAGGTTTAATTGAATGTTTCAGTGTGGTACCACATTACTACGTGATCCAAACCAGAAAAAACCCAGGATCCGATCAACAAGTATGTGAAGAATGCGAAAGTATGAGTCGGATGAGGGCAAATCCCAGACCTATCCCAGACCTAACATGCGTTATCCTCAAAAATATTGATCGAAACCAGGTTTAATCGACTGTTTCAGTGTGGTACCACATTACTACGGGATCCAAACCAGAAAAAAACCCAGTGTGTGAAAAACGCGAAAGTACGAGCCTGATGAGGGCAAATCCCAGACCTATCCCAGACCTAACTTGCGTTGTCCTGTAAAATATTGGTGGAAACTAGGTTTAATTGACTGTTTCAGTGTGGTACTACATTACTACGTGATTCAAACCAGAAAAAGCCCAGAATCTGGCCATCCAGTATGAGAAATATGCGAAAGTACGAGCGTGATGAGAGCATATCCGAGACCTAACCAAGACCTAACATGCGTTATTCTCTAGAATATTGATCGAAACCAGGTTTAATGGACTGTTTCAGTGTGGTACCACATTACTACGTGATCCAGACCAGTGAAAGCCCAGGATCTGGCCAACAAGTATGTGAGAATTTGCGAAGGTATGAGCCTGATGAGGGCAGATCCCACACCTATCCCAGACCTAACTTGCGTTATCCTATAAAATATTCATCGAGACCGTGATTAATCGACTGTTTCAGTGTGGTACCACTTTACTACGTGATCCAAACCAGAAAAAGCCCGGGTTCTGTTCAACAAGTATGGGAAAAATGCGAAAGTATGACCCTGATGAGGGCAAATCCCAGACCTATCCCAGACCTTTACATGCGATATCGTCTAAAATATTGATCGAAACCAGGTTTAATCGACTGTTTCAGTGTGGTACCACATTGCTACGTGATCCAAACCAGAAAAAGGCCAGGATCTGTTCATCAAGTATGTGAAGTATGCGAAAGTATGAGTCTGATGAGGGCAAATCCCAGACCTATGCCAGACCTAACATGAGTTATCCTCTAAAATATTTATCAAGACCATGTTTAATTGACAGTTTTAGTGTGGTCCACGTTACTACGTGATTCAAAGCAGAAAAAACACTCGATCAGGTCAACATGTATGTTAAAACTGCGAAAGTATGAACCTGATGAGGGCAAATCCCAGACCTATCCCAGACCTAACATGCGATATCGTCTAAAATATTGATCGAAACCAGGTTTAATCGACTGTTTCAGTGTGGTACCACATTGCTACGTGATCCAAACCAGAAAAAGGCCAGGATCTGTTCAACAAGTATGTGAAGTATGCGAAAGTATGAGACTGATGAGCGAAACTCCCAGGCCTAACCTAGACCTAACATACGTTATCCTCAAAAATATTGATCGAAACCAGGTTTAATGGACTGTTTCAGTGTGGTACCACATTACAACGTGATCCAATCCAGAAATAGCCCAGGATCTAGCCATGAAGTATGAGAAATATGCGAAAGTATGAGCCTGATGAGGGCAAATCCTAGACCTTACCCAGACCTAACATGCGTTATCCTCTAAAATATTTATCAAGACCAGGTTTAATTGAATGTTTCAGTGTGGTACCACATTACTACGTGATCCAAACCAGAAAAAACCCAGGATCCGTTCAACAAGTATGTGAAGAATGCGAAAGTATGAGTCTGATGAGGGCAAATCCCAGACCTATCCCAGACCTAACATGCGTTACCCTCAAAAATATTGATCGAAACCAGGTTTAATCGACTGTTTCAGTGTGGTACAACATTACTACGTGATCCAAACCAGAAAAAAACCCAGGATCTGTTCAACAAGTATGTGAAGTATGCGAAAGTATGAGTGTGATGAGGGCAAATCCCAGGCCTAACCTAGACATAACATGCGGTATCCTCTAAAATATTGATCGAAACCAGGTTTAGTGGACTGTTTCAGTGTGGTACCACATTACTGCGTGATCCAAACCGGAAAAGCCCAGGATCTGTTCAACAAGTATGTGAAGAATGCGAAAGTATGTGTCTGATGAGGGCAAATCCCAGACCTATCCCAGACCTAACATGCGTTATCCTCAAAAAGATTGATCGAAACCAGGTTTAATCGACTGTTTCAGTGTGGTAACACATTACTACGTGATCCAAACCAGAAAAAACCCCAAGATCTGTTCAGCAAGTGTGTGAAAAACGCGAAAGTACGAGCCTGATGAGGGCAAATCCCAGACCTATCCCAGACCTAACTTGCGTTGTCCTGTAAAATATTGGTGGAAACTAGGTTTAATTGACTGTTTCAGTGTGGTACTACATTACTACGTGATTCGAACCAGAAAAAGCCCAGAATCTGGCCATCCAGTATGAGAAATATGCGAAAGTACGAGCGTGATGAGAGCATATCCGAGACCTAACCAAGACTTAACATGCGTTATTCTCTAGAATATTGATCGAAACCAGGTTCTATGGACTGTTTCAGTGTGGTACCACATTACTACGTGATCCAGACCAGTGAAAGCCCAGGATCTGGCCAACAAGTATGTGAGAAATGCGAAGGTATGAGCCTGATGAGGGCAGATCCCACACCTATCCCAGACCTAACTTGCGTTATCCTATAAAATATTCATCGAGACCGTGATTAATCGACTGTTTCAGTGTGGTACCACTTTACTACGTGATCCAAACCAGAAAAAGCCAGGGTTCTGTTCAACAAGTATGGGAAAAATGCGAAAGTATGACCCTGATGAGGGCAAATCCCAGACCTATCCCAGACCTAACATGCGATATCGTCTAAAATATTGATCGAAACCAGGTTTAATCGACTGTTTCAGTGTGGTACCACATTGCTACGTGATCCAAACCAGAAAAAGGCCAGGATCTGTTCCTCAAGTATGTGAAGTATGCGAAAGTATAAGTCTGATGAGGGCAAATCCCAGACCTATGCCAGACCTAACATAAGTTATCCTCTAAAATATTTATCAAGACCATGTTTAATTGACAGTTTTAGTGTGGTCCACGTTACTACGTGATTCAAAGCAGAAAAAACACTCGATCAGGTCAACATGTATGTTAAAACTGCGAAAGTATGAACCTGATGAGGGCAAATCCCAGACCTATCCCAGACCTAACATGCGATATCGTCTAAAATATTTATCAAGACCAGGTTTAATTGAATGTTTCGGTGTGGTACCACATTACTACGTGATCCAAACCAGAAAAAAACCCAGGATCTGTTCAACAAGTATGTGAAGTGTGCGAAAGTATGTGTCTGACGAGGGCAGATCCCAGACAAATCCCAGACCTAACTTGCGTTATCCAATAAAATATTGATCGAGACCAGGATTAATCGACTGTTTCAGTGTGGTACCACATAACTACGTGATCCAATCCAGAAAAAGCCCAGGATCTGGCCAACAAGTATAAGAAATATGCGAAAATATGAGCCAGATGAGGGCAAATCCAAGACCTAACCCAGACCTAACATGTATTATCATCTAAAATATTGATCGAAACCAGGTTTAATCGACTGTTTCAGTGTGGTACCACATTACTACCTGATCCAAACCAGAAATAACCCAGGAACTGTTCAACTAGTATGTGAAGAATGCGAAAGTATGAGTCGGATGAGGGCAAATCCCAGACCTATCCCAGACCTAACATGCGTTATCCTCAAAAATATTGATCGAAACCAGGTTTAATCGACTGTTTCAGTGTGGTACCACATTACTACGGGATCCAAACCAGAAAAAAACCCAGTGTGTGAAAAACGCGAAAGTACGAGCCTGATGAGGGCAAATCCCAGACCTATCCCAGACCTAACTTGCGTTGTCCTGTAAAATATTGGTGGAAACTAGGTTTAATTGACTGTTTCAGTGTGGTACTACATTACTACGTGATTCAAACCAGAAAAAGCCCAGAATCTGGCCATCCAGTATGAGAAATATGCGAAAGTACGAGCGTGATGAGAGCATATCCGAGACCTAACCAAGACCTAACATGCGTTATTCTCTAGAATATTGATCGAAACCAGGTTTAATGGACTGTTTCAGTGTGGTACCACATTACTACGTGATCCAGACCAGTGAAAGCCCAGGATCTGGCCAACAAGTATGTGAGAAATGCGAAGGTATGAGCCTGATGAGGGCAGATCCCACACCTATCCCAGACCTAACTTGCGTTATCCTATAAAATATTCATCGAGACCGTGATTAATCGACTGTTTCAGTGTGGTACCACTTTACTACGTGATCCAAACCAGAAAAAGCCAGGGTTCTGTTCAACAAGTATGGGAAAAATGCGAAAGTATGACCCTGATGAGGGCAAATCCCAGACCTATCCCAGACCTAACATGCGATATCGTCTAAAATATTGATCGAAACCAGGTTTAATCGACTGTTTCAGTGTGGTACCACATTGCTACGTGATCCAAACCAGAAAAAGGCCAGGATCTGTTCCTCAAGTATGTGAAGTATGCGAAAGTATAAGTCTGATGAGGGCAAATCCCAGACCTATGCCAGACCTAACATAAGTTATCCTCTAAAATATTTATCAAGACCATGTTTAATTGACAGTTTTAGTGTGGTCCACGTTACTACGTGATTCAAAGCAGAAAAAACACTCGATCAGGTCAACATGTATGTTAAAACTGCGAAAGTATGAACCTGATGAGGGCAAATCCCAGACCTATCCCAGACCTAACATGCGATATCGTCTAAAATATTTATCAAGACCAGGTTTAATTGAATGTTTCGGTGTGGTACCACATTACTACGTGATCCAAACCAGAAAAAAACCCAGGATCTGTTCAACAAGTATGTGAAGTGTGCGAAAGTATGAGTCTGACGAGGGCAGATCCCAGACAAATCCCAGACCTAACTTGCGTTATCCAATAAAATATTGATCGAGACCAGGATTAATCGACTGTTTCAGTGTGGTACCACATAACTACGTGATCCAATCCAGAAAAAGCCCAGGATCTGGCCAACAAGTATGAGAAATATGCGAAAATATGAGCCAGATGAGGGCAAATCCAAGACCTAACCCAGACCTAACATGTATTATCATCTAAAATATTGATCGAAACCAGGTTTAATCGACTGTTTCAGTGTGGTACCACATTACTACCTGATCCAAACCAGAAATAACCCAGGAACTGTTCAACTAGTATGTGAAGTATGCGAAAGTATGAGACTGATGAGTGAAACTCCCAGGCCTAACCTAGACCTAACATGCGTTATCCTCAAAAATATTGATCGAAACCAGGTTTAGTGGACTGTTTCAGTGTGGTACCACATTACTGCGTGATCCAAACCGGAAAAGCCCAGGATCTGTTCAACAAGTATGTGAAAAATACGAAAGTATGACCCTGATGAGGGCAAATCCTACACCTTACCCAGACCTAACATGCGTTATCCTCTAAAATATTTATCAAGACCAGGTTTAATTGAATGTTTCAGTGTGGTACCACATTACTACGTGATCCAAACCAGAAAAAACCCAGGATCCGATCAACAAGTATGTGAAGAATGCGAAAGTATGAGTCGGATGAGGGCAAATCCCAGACCTATCCCAGACCTAACATGCGTTATCCTCAAAAATATTGATCGAAACCAGGTTTAATCGACTGTTTCAGTGTGGTACCACATTACTACGGGATCCAAACCAGAAAAAAACCCAGTGTGTGAAAAACGCGAAAGTACGAGCCTGATGAGGGCAAATCCCAGACCTATCCCAGACCTAACTTGCGTTGTCCTGTAAAATATTGGTGGAAACTAGGTTTAATTGACTGTTTCAGTGTGGTACTACATTACTACGTGATTCAAACCAGAAAAAGCCCAGAATCTGGCCATCCAGTTTGAGAAATATGCGAAAGTACGAGCGTGATGAGAGCATATCCGAGACCTAACCAAGACCTAACATGCGTTATTCTCTAGAATATTGATCGAAACCAGGTTTAATGGACTGTTTCAGTGTGGTACCACATTACTACGTGATCCAGACCAGTGAAAGCCCAGGATCTGGCCAACAAGTATGTGAGAAATGCGAAGGTATGAGCCTGATGAGGGCAGATCCCACACCTATCCCAGACCTAACTTGCGTTATCCTATAAAATATTCATCGAGACCGTGATTAATCGACTGTTTCAGTGTGGTACCACTTTACTACGTGATCCAAACCAGAAAAAGCCCGGGTTCTGTTCAACAAGTATGGGAAATATGCGAAAGTATGACCCTGATGAGGGCAAATCCCAGACCTATCCCAGACCTTTACATGCGATATCGTCTAAAATATTGATCGAAACCAGGTTTAATCGACTGTTTCAGTGTGGTACCACATTGCTACGTGATCCAAACCAGAAAAAGGCCAGGATCTGTTCATCAAGTATGTGAAGTATGCGAAAGTATGAGTCTGATGAGGGCAAATCCCAGACCTATGCCAGACCTAACATGAGTTATCCTCTAAAATATTTATCAAGACCATGTTTAATTGACAGTTTTAGTGTGGTCCACGTTACTACGTGATTCAAAGCAGAAAAAACACTCGATCAGGTCAACATGTATGTTAAAACTGCGAAAGTATGAACCTGATGAGGGCAAATCCCAGACCTATCCCAGACCTAACATGCGATATCGTCTAAAATATTGATCGAAACCAGGTTTAATCGACTGTTTCAGTGTGGTACCACATTGCTACGTGATCCAAACCAGAAAAAGGCCAGGATCTGTTCAACAAGTATGTGAAGTATGCGAAAGTATGAGACTGATGAGCGAAACTCCCAGGCCTAACCTAGACCTAACATACGTTATCCTCAAAAATATTGATCGAAACCAGGTTTAATGGACTGTTTCAGTGTGGTACCACATTACAACGTGATCCAATCCAGAGATAGCCCAGGATCTAGCCATGAAGTATGAGAAATATGCGAAAGTATGAGCCTGATGAGGGCAAATCCTAGACCTTACCCAGACCTAACATGCGTTATCCTCTAAAATATTTATCAAGACCAGGTTTAATTGAATGTTTCAGTGTGGTACCACATTACTACGTGATCCAAACCAGAAAAAACCCAGGATCCGTTCAACAAGTATGTGAAGAATGCGAAAGTATGAGTCTGATGAGGGCAAATCCCAGACCTATCCCAGACCTAACATGCGTTACCCTCAAAAATATTGATCGAAACCAGGTTTAATCGACTGTTTCAGTGTGGTACAACATTACTACGTGATCCAAACCAGAAAAAAACCCAGGATCTGTTCAACAAGTATGTGAAGTATGCGAAAGTATGAGTGTGATGAGGGCAAATCCCAGGCCTAACCTAGACATAACATGCGGTATCCTCTAAAATATTGATCGAAACCAGGTTTAGTGGACTGTTTCAGTGTGGTACCACATTACTGCGTGATCCAAACCGGAAAAGCCCAGGATCTGTTCAACAAGTATGTGAAGAATGCGAAAGTATGTGTCTGATGAGGGCAAATCCCAGACCTATCCCAGACCTAACATGCGTTATCCTCAAAAAGATTGATCGAAACCAGGTTTAATCGACTGTTTCAGTGTGGTAACACATTACTACGTGATCCAAACCAGAAAAAAGCCCCAAGATCTGTTCAGCAAGTGTGTGAAAAACGCGAAAGTACGAGCCTGATAAGGGCAAATCCCAGACCTATCCCAGACCTAACTTGCGTTGTCCTGTAAAATATTGGTGGAAACTAGGTTTAATTGACTGTTTCAGTGTGGTACTACATTACTACGTGATTCGAACCAGAAAAAGCCCAGAATCTGGCCATCCAGTATGAGAAATATGCGAAAGTACGAGCGTGATGAGAGCATATCCGAGACCTAACCAAGACTTAACATGCGTTATTCTCTAGAATATTGATCGAAACCAGGTTTTATGGACTGTTTCAGTGTGGTACCACATTACTACGTGATCCAGACCAGTGAAAGCCCAGGATCTGGCCAACAAGTATGTGAGAAATGCGAAGGTATGAGCCTGATGAGGGCAAATCCCACACCTATCCCAGACCTAACTTGCGTTATCCTATAAAATATTCATCGAGACCGTGATTAATCGACTGTTTCAGTGTGGTACCACTTTACTACGTGATCCAAACCAGAAAAAGCCAGGGTTCTGTTCAACAAGTATGGGAAAAATGCGAAAGTATGACCCTGATGAGGGCAAATCCCAGACCTATCCCAGACCTAACATGCGATATCGTCTAAAATATTGATCGAAACCAGGTTTAATCGACTGTTTCAGTGTGGTACCACATTGCTACGTGATCCAAACCAGAAAAAGGCCAGGATCTGTTCCTCAAGTATGTGAAGTATGCGAAAGTATAAGTCTGATGAGGGCAAATCCCAGACCTATGCCAGACCTAACATAAGTTATCCTCTAAAATATTTATCAAGACCATGTTTAATTGACAGTTTTAGTGTGGTCCACGTTACTACGTGATTCAAAGCAGAAAAAACACTCGATCAGGTCAACATGTATGTTAAAACTGCGAAAGTATGAACCTGATGAGGGCAAATCCCAGACCTATCCCAGACCTAACATGCGATATCGTCTAAAATATTTATCAAGACCAGGTTTAATTGAATGTTTCGGTGTGGTACCACATTACTACGTGATCCAAACCAGAAAAAAACCCAGGATCTGTTCAACAAGTATGTGAAGTGTGCGAAAGTATGTGTCTGACGAGGGCAGATCCCAGACAAATCCCAGACCTAACTTGCGTTATCCAATAAAATATTGATCGAGACCAGGATTAATCGACTGTTTCAGTGTGGTACCACATAACTACGTGATCCAATCCAGAAAAAGCCCAGGATCTGGCCAACAAGTATAAGAAATATGCGAAAATATGAGCCAGATGAGGGCAAATCCAAGACCGAACCCAGACCTAACATGTATTATCATCTAAAATATTGATCGAAACCAGGTTTAATCGACTGTTTCAGTGTGGTACCACATTACTACCTGATCCAAACCAGAAATAACCCAGGAACTGTTCAACTAGTATGTGAAGTATGCGAAAGTATGAGACTGATGAGTGAAACTCCCAGGCCTAACCTAGACCTAACATGCGTTATCCTCAAAAATATTGATCGAAACCAGGTTTAGTGGACTGTTTCAGTGTGGTACCACATTACTGCGTGATCCAAACCGGAAAAGCCCAGGATCTGTTCAACAAGTATGTGAAAAATACGAAAGTATGACCCTGATGAGGGCAAATCCTACACCTTACCCAGACCTAACATGCGTTATCCTCTAAAATATTTATCAAGACCAGGTTTAATTGAATGTTTCAGTGTGGTACCACATTACTACGTGATCCAAACCAGAAAAAACCCAAGATCCGATCAACAAGTATGTGAAGAATGCGAAAGTATGAGTCGGATGAGGGCAAATCCCAGACCTATCCCAGACCTAACATGCGTTATCCTCAAAAATATTGATCGAAACCAGGTTTAATCGACTGTTTCAGTGTGGTACCACATTACTACGGGATCCAAACCAGAAAAAAACCCAGTGTGTGAAAAACGCGAAAGTACGAGCCTGATGAGGGCAAATCCCAGACCTATCCCAGACCTAACTTGCGTTGTCCTGTAAAATATTGGTGGAAACTAGGTTTAATTGACTGTTTCAGTGTGGTACTACATTACTACGTGATTCAAACCAGAAAAAGCCCAGAATCTGGCCATCCAGTATGAGAAATATGCGAAAGTACGAGCGTGATGAGAGCATATCCGAGACCTAACCAAGACCTAACATGCGTTATTCTCTAGAATATTGATCGAAACCAGGTTTAATGGACTGTTTCAGTGTGGTACCACATTACTACGTGATCCAGACCAGTGAAAGCCCAGGATCTGGCCAACAAGTATGTGAGAAATGCGAAGGTATGAGCCTGATGAGGGCAGATCCCACACCTATCCCAGACCTAACTTGCGTTATCCTATAAAATATTCATCGAGACCGTGATTAATCGACTGTTTCAGTGTGGTACCACTTTACTACGTGATCCAAACCAGAAAAAGCCCGGGTTCTGTTCAACAAGTATGGGAAAAATGCGAAAGTATGACCCTGATGAGGGCAAATCCCAGACCTATCCCAGACCTTTACATGCGATATCGTCTAAAATATTGATCGAAACCAGGTTTAATCGACTGTTTCAGTGTGGTACCACATTGCTACGTGATCCAAACCAGAAAAAGGCCAGGATCTGTTCATCAAGTATGTGAAGTATGCGAAAGTATGAGTCTGATGAGGGCAAATCCCAGACCTATGCCAGACCTAACATGAGTTATCCTCTAAAATATTTATCAAGACCATGTTTAATTGACAGTTTTAGTGTGGTCCACGTTACTACGTGATTCAAAGCAGAAAAAACACTCGATCAGGTCAACATGTATGTTAAAACTGCGAAAGTATGAACCTGATGAGGGCAAATCCCAGACCTATCCCAGACCTAACATGCGATATCGTCTAAAATATTGATCCAAACCAGGTTTAATCGACTGTTTCAGTGTGGTACCACATTGCTACGTGATCCAAACCAGAAAAAGGCCAGGATCCGTTCAACAAGTATGTGAAGAATGCGAAAGTATGAGTCTGATGAGGGCAAATCCTAGACCTATCCCAGACCTAACATGCGTTATCCTCAAAAATATTGATCGAAACCATGATTAATCGACTGTTTCAGTGTGGTACCACATAACTACGTGATCCAATCCAGAAAAAGCCCAGGATCTGGCCAACAAGTATGAGAAATATGCGAAAATATGAGCCAGATGAGGGCAAATCCAAGACCTAACCCAGACCTAACCTGTATTATCATCTAAAATATTGATCGAAACCAGGTTTAATCGACTGTTTCAGTGTGGTACCACATTACTACCTGATCCAAACCAGAAATAACCCAGGAACTGTTCAACTAGTATGTGAAGTATGCGAAAGTATGAGACTGATGAGTGAAACTCCCAGGCCTAACCTAGACCTAACATGCGTTATCCTCAAAAATATTGATCGAAACCAGGTTTAATAGACTGTTTCAGTGTGGTACCACATTACAACGTGATCCAATCCAGAAATAGCCCAGGATCTAGCCATGAAGTATTAGAAATATGCGAAAGTATGAGCCTCATGAGGGCAAATCCTAGACCTTACCCAGACCTAACATGCGTTATCCTCTAAAATATTTATCAAGACCAGGTTTAATGGACTGTTTCAGTGTGGTACCACATTACTACGTGATCCAAACCAGCAAAAGCCCAGGATCTGTTCAACAAGTATGTGAAAAACGCGAAACTGTGAGCCTGATGAGGGCAAATCCCAGACCTATCCCAGACCTAGCATGAGTTATCCTCTAAAATATTAATCGAAACCAGGTTTAATGGACCGTTTCAGTGTGGTACCACATTACTACGTGATCCAGACCAGTGAAAGCCCAGGATCTGGCCAACAAGTATGTGAAGTATGCGAAAGTACGAGCGTGATGAGAGCATATCCGAGACCTAACCAAGACCTAACTTGCGTTGTCCTGTAAAATATTGGTGGAAACTAGGTTTAATTGACTGTTTCAGTGTGGTACTACATTACTACGTGATTCGAACCAGAAAAAGCCCAGAATCTGGCCATCCAGTATGAGAAATATGCGAGAGTACGAGCGTGATGAGAGCATATCCGAGACCTAACCAAGACTTAACATGCGTTATTCTCTAGAATATTGATCGAAACCAGGTTTTATGGACTGTTTCAGTGTGGTACCACATTACTACGTGATCCAGACCAGTGAAAGCCCAGGATCTGGCCAACAAGTATGTGAGAAATGCGAAGGTATGAGCCTGATGAGGGCAGATCCCACACCTATCCCAGACCTAACTTGCGTTATCCTATAAAATATTCATCGAGACCGTGATTAATCGACTGTTTCAGTGTGGTACCACTTTACTACGTGATCCAAACCAGAAAAAGCCAGGGTTCTGTTCAACAAGTATGGGAAAAATGCGAAAGTATGACCCTGATGAGGGCAAATCCCAGACCTATCCCAGACCTAACATGCGATATCGTCTAAAATATTGATCGAAACCAGGTTTAATCGACTGTTTCAGTGTGGTACCACATTGCTACGTGATCCAAACCAGAAAAAGGCCAGGATCTGTTCATCAAGTATGTGAAGTATGCGAAAGTATGAGTCTGATGAGGGCAAATCCCAGACCTATGCCAGACCTAACATGAGTTATCCTCTAAAATATTTATCAAGACCATGTTTAATTGACAGTTTTAGTGTGGTCCACGTTACTACGTGATTCAAAGCAGAAAAAACACTCGATCAGGTCAACATGTATGTTAAAACTGCGAAAGTATGAACCTGATGAGGGCAAATCCCAGACCTATCCCAGACCTAACATGCGATATCGTCTAAAATATTGATCCAAACCAGGTTTAATCGACTGTTTCAGTGTGGTACCACATTGCTACGTGATCCAAACCAGAAAAAGGCCAGGATCCGTTCAACAAGTATGTGAAGAATGCGAAAGTATGAGTCTGATGAGGGCAAATCCTAGACCTATCCCAGACCTAACATGCGTTATCCTCAAAAATATTGATCGAAACCATGATTAATCGACTGTTTCAGTGTGGTACCACATAACTACGTGATCCAATCCAGAAAAAGCCCAGGATCTGGCCAACAAGTATGAGAAATATGCGAAAATATGAGCCAGATGAGGGCAAATCCAAGACCTAACCCAGACCTAACCTGTATTATCATCTAAAATATTGATCGAAACCAGGTTTAATCGACTGTTTCAGTGTGGTACCACATTACTACCTGATCCAAACCAGAAATAACCCAGGAACTGTTCAACTAGTATGTGAAGTATGCGAAAGTATGAGACTGATGAGTGAAACTCCCAGGCCTAACCTAGACCTAACATGCGTTATCCTCAAAAATATTGATCGAAACCAGGTTTAATAGACTGTTTCAGTGTGGTACCACATTACAACGTGATCCAATCCAGAAATAGCCCAGGATCTAGCCATGAAGTATTAGAAATATGCGAAAGTATGAGCCTCATGAGGGCAAATCCTAGACCTTACCCAGACCTAACATGCGTTATCCTCTAAAATATTTATCAAGACCAGGTTTAATGGACTGTTTCAGTGTGGTACCACATTACTACGTGATCCAAACCAGCAAAAGCCCAGGATCTGTTCAACAAGTATGTGAAAAACGCGAAACTGTGAGCCTGATGAGGGCAAATCCCAGACCTATCCCAGACCTAGCATGAGTTATCCTCTAAAATATTAATCGAAACCAGGTTTAATGGACCGTTTCAGTGTGGTACCACATTACTACGTGATCCAGACCAGTGAAAGCCCAGGATCTGGCCAACAAGTATGTGAAGTATGCGAAAGTACGAGCGTGATGAGAGCATATCCGAGACCTAACCAAGACCTAACATGCGTTATCCTCTAAAATATTGATCGAAACCAGGTTTCATGGACTGTATCAGTGTGGTACCACATTACCACGTCATTCAAGCCAGAAAAAACCCAGGATCTGGCCACCGAGTATGTGAAGTATGCGAAAGTATGACCCTGATGAGGGCAAATCCCAGACCTATCCCAGACCTAACATGCGATGTCGTCTAAAATATTGATCGAAACCAGGTTTAATGGTCTGCTTCAGTGTGGTACCACATTACTACGTGATCGAAACCCGAAAAAACCCCGAATCTGGCCATCAAGTATGAGAAATATGCGAAAGTACGAGCGTGATGAGAGCATATCCGAGACCTAACCAAGACCTAACATGCGTTATTCTCTAGAATATCGATCAAAACCAGGTTTAATGGACTGTTTCAGTGTGGTACCACATTACTACGTGATCCAATCCAGAAAAAGCGAAGGATCTGGCCAACAAGTATGAGAAATATGCGAAAGTATGAGTCTGCTGAGGGCAAATCCCAGGCCAAACCTAGACCTAACATGCGTTATCCTCTAAAATATTGTTCGAAACCAGGTTCAATCGACTGTTTCATTGTGGTACCACATTACTACGTGATCCAAACCGGAAAAAAACCCAGGATCTGTTCAACAAGTATGTGAAGTATGCAAAAAGTATGAGTCTGATGAGGGCAAATCCCACACCTATCCCAGACCTAACTTGCGTTATCCTATAAAATATTCATCGAGACCAGGTTTAATTGACAGTTTTAGTGTGGTCCACGTTACTACGTGATCCAAAACAGAAAAAACACTCGATCAGGTCAACATGTATGTTAAAACTGCGAAAGTATGAACCTGCTGAGGGCAAATCCCAGACCAAACCTAGACATATCATGTGTTATCCTCTAAAATAATAATTGAAACCAGGTTTAGTGGTCTGCTTCAGTGTGGTACCACATTACTACGTGATCGAAACCCGAAAAAACCCAGGATCTGGCCATCCAGTATGAGAAATATGCGAAAGTACGAGCGTGATGAGAGCATATCCGTGACCTAACCGAGACCTAACATGCGTTATTCTCTAGAATATTGATCGAAACCAGGTTTAATGGACTGTTTCAGTGTGGTACCACATTACTACGTGATCCAAACCAGAAAAAGCCCAGGATCTGTTCAACAAGTATGTGAAAAACGCGAAACTATGAGCCTGATGAGGGCAAATCCCAGACCTATCCCAGACCTAGCATGAGTTATCCTCTAAAATATTAATCGAAACCAGGTTTAATGGACTGTTTCAGTGTGGTACCACATTACTACGTGATCCAGACCAGTGATAGCCCAGGATCTGGCCAACAAGTATGTGAAGTATGCGAAAGTACGAGCGTGATGAAAGCATATCCGAGACCTAACCAAGACCTAACATGCGTTATCCTCTAAAATATTGATCGAAACCTGGTTTCATGGACTGTATCAGTGTGGTACCACATTACTACGTGATCCAAACCAGAAAAAGCCCAGGATCTGGCCAACAAGTATGAGAAATATGCGAAAGTATGAGAATCACGAGGGCAAATCCCAGGCCTAACCTAGACCTAACACGGTGTATCCTCTAAAATATTGGTCGTATCCAGGTTTAATTAACTGTTTCTCTGTGGTACCACATTACAACGTGATCCAGACCAGTGAAAGCCCAGGATCTGGCCAACGAGTATGCGAAAAATGCAAAAGTATGACCCTGATGTTGGCAAATCCCTGAACTATCCCAGACCTAACATGCGATATCGTCTAAAATATTGATCGAAACCTGGTTTAATGGACTGTTTCAGTGTGGTACCACATTACTACGTGATCCAAACCAGAAAAAGCCCAGGATCTGTTCAACAAGTATGTGAAGTATGCGAAAGTATGAGTCTGATGAGGGCAAATCCCAGGCCTAACCTAGACCTAACATGCGTTTTCCTCTAAATTATTGATCTAAACCAGGTTTGATGGACTGTTTCAGTGTGGTACCACATTAGGACGTGATCCAAACCAGAAAAAGCCAGGGATCGGTTCAACAAGTATGTGAAAAACGCGAAAATATGACCCTGATGAGGGCAAATCCCAGACCTATCCCAGACCTAACTTGCGTCAACCTATAAAATATTGATCGAAACCAGGTTTCATTGACTGTTTCAGTGTGGTACCACATTACTACGTGATTCAATCCAGAAATAGCCCAGGATCTGTTCAACAAGTATGTGAGAAACACGAAAGTATGACCCTGATGAGGGCAAATCCTAGACCTAACCCAGACCTAACATGCGTTATCCTCTAAAATATTTATCAAGACCAGGTTTAATTGAATGTTTCGGTGTGGTACCACATTACTACGTGATCCAAACCAGAAAAAAACCCAGGATCTGTTCAACAAGTATGTGAAGTATGCGAAAGTATGAGTCTGACGAGGGCAGATCCCATACAAATCCCAGACCTAACTTGCGTTATCCAATAAAATATTGATCGAGACCGGGATTAATCGACTGTTTCAGTGTGGTACCACATAACTACGTGATCCAATCCAGAAAAAGCCCAGGATCTGGCCAACAAGTATGAGAAATATGCGAAAGTATGAGCCAGATGAGGGCAAATCCAAGACCTAACCCAGACCTAACATGTATTATCATCTAAAATATTGATCGAAACCAGGTTTAATCGACTGTTTCAGTGTGGTACCACATTACTACCTGATCCAAACCAGAAATAACCCAGGAACTGTTCAACTAGTATGTGAAGTATGCGAAAGTATGAGACTGATGACTGAAACTCCCAGGCCTAACCTAGACCTAACATGCGTTATCCTCAAAAATATTGATCGAAACCAGGTTTAATGGACTGTTTCAGTGTGGTACCACATTACAGCGTGATCCAATCCAGAAATAGCCCAGGATCTAGCCATGAAGTATTAGAAATATGCGAAAGTATAAGCCTGATGAGGGCAAATCCTAGACCTTACCCAGACCTAACGTGCGTTATCCTCTAAAATATTTATCAAGACCAGGTTTAATTGAATGCTTCAGTGTGGTACCACATTACTACGTGATCCAAACCAGAAAAAACCCAGGATCCGTTCAACAAGTATGTGAAGAATGCGAAAGTATGAGTCTGATGAGGGCAAATCCCAGACCTATCCCAGACCTAACATGCGTTATCCTCAACAATATTGATCGAAACCAGGTTTAATCGACTGTTTCAGTGTGGTACCACATTACTACGTGATCCAAACCGGAAAAAAACCCAGGATCTGTTCAACAAGTATGTGAAGTATGCGAAAGTATGAGTCTGATGAGGGCAAATCCCAGGCCTAACCTAGACCTAACATGCGTTTACCTCTAAATTATTGATCTAAACCAGGTTTGATGGACTGTTTCAGTGTGGTACCACATTAGGACGTGATCCAAACCAGAAAAAGCCAGGGATCTGTTCAACAAGTATGTGAAAGCGCGAAAATATGACACTGATGAGGGCAAATCCCAGACCTATCCCAGACCTAACTTGCGTCAACCTATAAAATATTAATCGAAACCAGGTTTAATGGACTGTTTCAGTGTGGTACCACATTACTACGTGATCCAAACCGGAAAAAAACCCAGGATCTGTTCAACAAGTATGTGAAGTATGCGAAAGTATGAGTCTGATGAGGGCAAATCCCAGGCCTAACCTAGACCTAACATGCGTTTACCTCTAAATTATTGATCTAAACCAGGTTTGATGGACTGTTTCAGTGTGGTACCACATTAGGACGTGATCCAAACCAGAAAAAGCCAGGGATCTGTTCAACAAGTATGTGAAAGCGCGAAAATATGACCCTGATGAGGGCAAATCCCAGACCTATCCCAGACCTAACTTGCGTCAACCTATAAAATATTGATCGAGACCAGGATTAATCGACTGTTTCAGTGTGGTACCACATAACTACGTGATCCAAACCAGAAAAAGCCCAGGATCTGTTCAACAAGTATGTGAAAAACGCGAAACTATGAGCCTGATGAGGGCAAATCCCAGACCTATCCCAGACCTAGCATGAGTTATCCTCTAAAATATTAATCGAAACCAGGTTTAATGGACTGTTTCAGTGTGGTACCACATTACTACGTGATCCAGACCAGTGATAGCCCAGGATCTGGCCAACAAGTATGTGAAGTATGCGAAAGTACGAGCGTGATGAAAGCATATCCGAGACCTAACCAAGACCTAACATGCGTTATCCTCTAAAATATTGATCGAAACCAGGTTTCATGGACTGTATCAGTGTGGTACCACATTACTACGTGATCCAAACCAGAAAAAGCCCAGGATCTGGCCAACAAGTATGAGAAATATGCGAAAGTATGAGCCTGATGCGGGCAAATCCTGGACCTATCCCAGACCTAACATGCGTTATCCTCTAAAATATTGATCGAGACCAGGTATAATTGACTGATTCAGTGTGGCACCACATTACTACATGATCCAAACCAGAAATAACCCAGGATCTGTTCAACAAGTATGTGAAGAATGCGAAAGTATGAGACAGATGAAGGCAAATCCCAGGGCAAACTTAGACCTAACCTGCGTTATCATCTAAAATATTGATCGAAACCAGGTTTAATAGACTGTTTCAGTGTGGTACCACATTGCTACGTGATCCAAACCAGAAAAAACCCAGGATCTGTTCAACAAGTTTGTGAAGAATGCGAAAATATGAGACAGATGATGGCAAATCCTAGACCTAACCCAGACCTAGCATGCGTTATCATCTAAAATATTGATCGAAACCAGGTTTAATCGACTGTTTCTGTGTGGTACCACATTACTACCTGATCCAAACCAGAAATAACCCAGGATCTGCCCAACAAGTATGAGAAATATGCGAAAGCATGAGCCTGATGCGGGCAAATCCTGGACCTATCCCAGACGTAACATGCGTTATCCTCTAAAATATTGATCGAGACCAGGTATAATTGACTGTTTCAGTGTGGCACCACATTACTACATGATCCAAACCAGAAATAACCCAGGATATGTTCAACAAGTATATGAAGAACGCGAAGGTATGGGCCTGATGGGGGCAAATCCCAGGCCTAACCTAGACCGAGCCTGAGTTATCCTCTAAACTATTGATCGAAACCTGGTTTAATGGACTGTTTCAGTGTGGTACCACATTACTACGTGATCCAGACCAGTGAAAGCCCAGGATCTGGCCAACAAGTATGTGAGAAATGCGAAGGTATGAGCCTGATGAGGGCAGATCCCACACCTATCCCAGACCTAACTTGCGTTATCCTATAAAATATTCATCGAGACCGTGATTAATCGACTGTTTCAGTGTGGTACCACTTTACTACGTGATCCAAACCAGAAAAAGCCAGGGTTCTGTTCAACAAGTATGGGAAAAATGCGAAAGTATGACCCTGATGAGGGCAAATCCCAGACCTATCCCAGACCTAACATGCGATATCGTCTAAAATATTGATCGAAACCAGGTTTAATCGACTGTTTCAGTGTGGTACCACATTGCTACGTGATCCAAACCAGAAAAAGGCCAGGATCTGTTCATCAAGTATGTGAAGTATGCGAAAGTATGAGTCTGATGAGGGCAAATCCCAGACCTATGCCAGACCTAACATGAGTTATCCTCTAAAATATTTATCAAGACCATGTTTAATTGACAGTTTTAGTGTGGTCCACGTTACTACGTGATTCAAAGCAGAAAAAACACTCGATCAGGTCAACATGTATGTTAAAACTGCGAAAGTATGAACCTGATGAGGGCAAATCCCAGACCTATCCCAGACCTAACATGCGATATCGTCTAAAATATTGATCCAAACCAGGTTTAATCGACTGTTTCAGTGTGGTACCACATTGCTACGTGATCCAAACCAGAAAAAGGCCAGGATCCGTTCAACAAGTATGTGAAGAATGCGAAAGTATGAGTCTGATGAGGGCAAATCCTAGACCTATCCCAGACCTAACATGCGTTATCCTCAAAAATATTGATCGAAACCATGATTAATCGACTGTTTCAGTGTGGTACCACATAACTACGTGATCCAATCCAGAAAAAGCCCAGGATCTGGCCAACAAGTATGAGAAATATGCGAAAATATGAGCCAGATGAGGGCAAATCCAAGACCTAACCCAGACCTAACCTGTATTATCATCTAAAATATTGATCGAAACCAGGTTTAATCGACTGTTTCAGTGTGGTACCACATTACTACCTGATCCAAACCAGAAATAACCCAGGAACTGTTCAACTAGTATGTGAAGTATGCGAAAGTATGAGACTGATGAGTGAAACTCCCAGGCCTAACCTAGACCTAACATGCGTTATCCTCAAAAATATTGATCGAAACCAGGTTTAATAGACTGTTTCAGTGTGGTACCACATTACAACGTGATCCAATCCAGAAATAGCCCAGGATCTAGCCATGAAGTATTAGAAATATGCGAAAGTATGAGCCTCATGAGGGCAAATCCTAGACCTTACCCAGACCTAACATGCGTTATCCTCTAAAATATTTATCAAGACCAGGTTTAATGGACTGTTTCAGTGTGGTACCACATTACTACGTGATCCAAACCAGCAAAAGCCCAGGATCTGTTCAACAAGTATGTGAAAAACGCGAAACTGTGAGCCTGATGAGGGCAAATCCCAGACCTATCCCAGACCTAGCATGAGTTATCCTCTAAAATATTAATCGAAACCAGGTTTAATGGACCGTTTCAGTGTGGTACCACATTACTACGTGATCCAGACCAGTGAAAGCCCAGGATCTGGCCAACAAGTATGTGAAGTATGCGAAAGTACGAGCGTGATGAGAGCATATCCGAGACCTAACCAAGACCTAACATGCGTTATCCTCTAAAATATTGATCGAAACCAGGTTTCATGGACTGTATCAGTGTGGTACCACATTACCACGTCATTCAAGCCAGAAAAAACCCAGGATCTGGCCACCGAGTATGTGAAGTATGCGAAAGTATGACCCTGATGAGTGCAAATCCCAGACCTATCCCAGACCTAACATGCGATGTCGTCTAAAATATTGATCGAAACCAGGTTTAATGGTCTGCTTCAGTGTGGTACCACATTACTACGTGATCGAAACCCGAAAAAACCCCGAATCTGGCCATCAAGTATGAGAAATATGCGAAAGTACGAGCGTGATGAGAGCATATCCGAGACCTAACCAAGACCTAACATGCGTTATTCTCTAGAATATCGATCAAAACCAGGTTTAATGGACTGTTTCAGTGTGGTACCACATTACTACGTGATCCAATCCAGAAAAAGCGAAGGATCTGGCCAACAAGTATGAGAAATATGCGAAAGTATGAGTCTGCTGAGGGCAAATCCCAGGCCAAACCTAGACCTAACATGCGTTATCCTCTAAAATATTGTTCGAAACCAGGTTCAATCGACTGTTTCATTGTGGTACCACATTACTACGTGATCCAAACCGGAAAAAAACCCAGGATCTGTTCAACAAGTATGTGAAGTATGCAAAAAGTATGAGTCTGATGAGGGCAAATCCCACACCTATCCCAGACCTAACTTGCGTTATCCTATAAAATATTCATCGAGACCAGGTTTAATTGACAGTTTTAGTGTGGTCCACGTTACTACGTGATCCAAAACAGAAAAAACACTCGATCAGGTCAACATGTATGTTAAAACTGCGAAAGTATGAACCTGCTGAGGGCAAATCCCAGACCAAACCTAGACATATCATGTGTTATCCTCTAAAATAATAATTGAAACCAGGTTTAGTGGTCTGCTTCAGTGTGGTACCACATTACTACGTGATCGAAACCCGAAAAAACCCAGGATCTGGCCATCCAGTATGAGAAATATGCGAAAGTACGAGAGTGATGAGAGCATATCCGTGACCTAACCGAGACCTAACATGCGTTATTCTCTAGAATATTGATCGAAACCAGGTTTAATGGACTGTTTCAGTGTGGTACCACATTACTACGTGATCCAAACCAGAAAAAGCCCAGGATCTGTTCAACAAGTATGTGAAAAACGCGAAACTATGAGCCTGATGAGGGCAAATCCCAGACCTATCCCAGACCTAGCATGAGTTATCCTCTAAAATATTAATCGAAACCAGGTTTAATGGACTGTTTCAGTGTGGTACCACATTACTACGTGATCCAGACCAGTGATAGCCCAGGATCTGGCCAACAAGTATGTGAAGTATGCGAAAGTACGAGCGTGATGAAAGCATATCCGAGACCTAACCAAGACCTAACATGCGTTATCCTCTAAAATATTGATCGAAACCTGGTTTCATGGACTGTATCAGTGTGGTACCACATTACTACGTGATCCAAACCAGAAAAAGCCCAGGATCTGGCCAACAAGTATGAGAAATATGCGAAAGTATGAGAATCACGAGGGCAAATCCCAGGCCTAACCTAGACCTAACACGGTGTATCCTCTAAAATATTGGTCGTATCCAGGTTTAATTAACTGTTTCTCTGTGGTACCACATTACAACGTGATCCAGACCAGTGAAAGCCCAGGATCTGGCCAACGAGTATGCGAAAAATGCAAAAGTATGACCCTGATGTTGGCAAATCCCTGAACTATCCCAGACCTAACATGCGATATCGTCTAAAATATTGATCGAAACCTGGTTTAATGGACTGTTTCAGTGTGGTACCACATTACTACGTGATCCAAACCAGAAAAAGCCCAGGATCTGTTCAACAAGTATGTGAAGTATGCGAAAGTATGAGTCTGATGAGGGCAAATCCCAGGCCTAACCTAGACCTAACATGCGTTTTCCTCTAAATTATTGATCTAAACCAGGTTTGATGGACTGTTTCAGTGTGGTACCACATTAGGACGTGATCCAAACCAGAAAAAGCCAGGGATCGGTTCAACAAGTATGTGAAAAACGCGAAAATATGACCCTGATGAGGGCAAATCCCAGACCTATCCCAGACCTAACTTGCGTCAACCTATAAAATATTGATCGAAACCAGGTTTCATTGACTGTTTCAGTGTGGTACCACATTACTACGTGATTCAATCCAGAAATAGCCCAGGATCTGTTCAACAAGTATGTGAGAAACACGAAAGTATGACCCTGATGAGGGCAAATCCTAGACCTAACCCAGACCTAACATGCGTTATCCTCTAAAATATTTATCAAGACCAGGTTTAATTGAATGTTTCGGTGTGGTACCACATTACTACGTGATCCAAACCAGAAAAAAACCCAGGATCTGTTCAACAAGTATGTGAAGTATGCGAAAGTATGAGTCTGACGAGGGCAGATCCCATACAAATCCCAGACCTAACTTGCGTTATCCAATAAAATATTGATCGAGACCGGGATTAATCGACTGTTTCAGTGTGGTACCACATAACTACGTGATCCAATCCAGAAAAAGCCCAGGATCTGGCCAACAAGTATGAGAAATATGCGAAAGTATGAGCCAGATGAGGGCAAATCCAAGACCTAACCCAGACCTAACATGTATTATCATCTAAAATATTGATCGAAACCAGGTTTAATCGACTGTTTCAGTGTGGTACCACATTACTACCTGATCCAAACCAGAAATAACCCAGGAACTGTTCAACTAGTATGTGAAGTATGCGAAAGTACGAGCGTGATGAAAGCATATCCGAGACCTAACCAAGACCTAACATGCGTTATCCTCTAAAATATTGATCGAAACCAGGATTCATGGACTGTATCAGTGTGGTACCACATTACTACGTGATCCAAACCAGAAAAAGCCCAGGATCTGGCCAACAAGTATGAGAAATATGCGAAAGTATGAGCCTGATGCGGGCAAATCCTGGACCTATCCCAGACCTAACATGCGTTATCCTCTAAAATATTGATCGAGACCAGGTATAATTGACTGATTCAGTGTGGCACCACATTACTACATGATCCAAACCAGAAATAACCCAGGATCTGTTCAACAAGTATGTGAAGAATGCGAAAGTATGAGACAGATGAAGGCAAATCCCAGGGCAAACTTAGACCTAACCTGCGTTATCATCTAAAATATTGATCGAAACCAGGTTTAATAGACTGTTTCAGTGTGGTACCACATTACTACGTGATCCAAACCAGAAAAAACCCAGGATCTGTTCAACAAGTTTGTGAAGAATGCGAAAATATGAGACAGATGATGGCAAATCCTAGACCTAACCCAGACCTAGCATGCGTTATCATCTAAAATATTGATCGAAACCAGGTTTAATCGACTGTTTCTGTGTGGTACCACATTACTACCTGATCCAAACCAGAAATAACCCAGGATCTGCCCAACAAGTATGAGAAATATGCGAAAGCATGAGCCTGATGCGGGCAAATCCTGGACCTATCCCAGACGTAACATGCGTTATCCTCTAAAATATTGATCGAGACCAGGTATAATTGACTGTTTCAGTGTGGCACCACATTACTACATGATCCAAACCAGAAATAACCCAGGATATGTTCAACAAGTATATGAAGAACGCGAAGGTATGGGCCTGATGGGGGCAAATCCCAGGCCTAACCTAGACCGAGCCTGAGTTATCCTCTAAACTATTGATCGAAACCTGGTTTAATGGACTGTTTCAGTGTGGTACCACATTACTACGAGATCCAGACAAGTGAAAGCCCAGGATCTGGCCAACAAGTATGTGAGAAATGCGAAGGTATGAGTCTGATGAGGGCAAATCCCAGACCTAACCTAGACCTAACATGCGTTATCCTCTAAAATATTATTCGAGACCAGGATTAATCGACTGTACAGTGTGGTACCACATTACTACGAGATCGAAACCAGAAAAAACCCAGGATCTGTTCAACAAGTATGTGAAGAATGCGAAAGTATGAGACAGATGAGGGCAAATCCCAGGGCAAACCTAGACCTAACATGCGTTATCCTCTAAAATATTGATCGAAACCAGGTTTCATGGACTGTATCAGTGTGGTACCACATTAATACGTGATCCAGTCCAGAAAAATCCAAGGATCTGCCCAACAAGTATGAGAAATATGCGAAAGTTTGAGTCTGATGAGGGCAAATCCCAGGCCTATCCTAGACCTAGCATGAGTTATCCTCTAACATATTGTTCGAGACCAGGATTAATCGACTGTTTCAGTGCGGTACCACTTTACTACGTGATCCAAACCAGAAATAACCCAGGATCTGTTCAACAAGCATGTGTATAATGCGAAAGTATGGGTCTGATGAGAGCAAATCCAAGACCTAACCCATACCTAACATGCGTTATCATCAAAAATATTGATCGAAACCAGGTTCAATCGGCTGTTTCAGACTGGTACCACATTACTACGTTATCCAATCCAGTAAAATCCAAGGATCTGCCCAACAAGTATGAGAGATATGCGAAAGTATGAGTCTGATGAGGGCAAATCCCAGGCCTATCCAAGACCTAACATGCGTTATCCTCTAAAATATTGATCGAAACCAGGTTTAATTGACTCTTTCAGTGTGGTACCACATTACTACGAGATCGAAACCAGAAAAAACCCAGGATCTGTTCAACAAGTATGTGAAGAATGCGAAAGTATGAGACAGATGAGGGCAAATCCCAGGGCAAACCTAGACCTAACCTGCGTTATCATCTAAAATATTGATCGAAACCAGGTTTCATGGACTGTATCAGTGTGGTACCACATTAATACGTGATCCAATCCAGAAAAATCCAAGGATCTGCCCAACAAGTATGAGAAATATGCGAAAGTTTGAGTCTGATGAGGGCAAATCCCAGGCCTATCCTAGACCTAGCATGAGTTATCCTCTAACATATTGTTCGAGACCAGGATTAATCGACTGTTTCAGTGCGGTACCACTTTACTACGTGATCCAAACCAGAAATAACCCAGGATCTGTTCAACAAGCATGTGTATAATGCGAAAGTATAGGTCTGATGAGAGCAAATCCAAGACCTAACCCATACCTAACATGCGTTATCATCAAAAATATTGATCGAAACCAGGTTCAATCGGCTGTTTCAGACTGGTACCACATTACTACGTTATCCAATCCAGTAAAATCCAAGGATCTGCCCAACAAGTATGAGAGATATGCGAAAGTATGAGTCTGATGAGGGCAAATCCCAGGCCTATCCTAGACCTAACATGCGTTATCCTCTAAAATATTGATCGAAACCAGGTTTAATTGACTCTTTCAGTGTGGTACCACATTACTACGAGATCGAAACCAGAAAAAACCCAGGATCTGTTCAACAAGTATGTGAAGAATGCGAAAGTATGAGACAGATGAGGGCAAATCCCAGGGCAAACCTAGACCTAACCTGCGTTATCATCTAAAATATTGATCGAAACCAGGTTTCATGGACTGTATCAGTGTGGTACCACATTAATACGTGATCCAATCCAGAAAAATCCAAGGATCTGCCCAAAAAGTATGAGAAATATGCGAAAGTATGGGTCTGATCAGGGCAAATTCCAGGCCTAACCTAGACCTAGCATGAGTTATCCTCTAACATATTGTTCGAGACCAGGATTAATCGACTGTTTCAGTGCGGTACCACTTTACTACGTGATCCAAACCAGAAATAACCCAAGATCTGTTCAACAAGTATGTGAAGAATGCGGAAGTATGAGCCAGATGAGGGCAAATCCCAGACCTATCCCAGACCCAACTTGCGTTATCCGCTAAAATATTGGTCGAGGACAGGTTTAGTCGACTGTTTCAGTGTGGTACCACACTACTACCTGATCCAAACCAGAAAAAGCCCAGGATCAGGCCAACTAGTATGAGAAATATGCGAAAGTATGAGCCTGATGACGGCAAATTCCAGACCCAACCGAGTCCTAACCGGCGTTATCCTCTAAAATGTTGATCGTGACCAGGTTTAATCGACTGCTTCAGTGTGGTACCACATTACTACCTGATCCAAGCCAGAAATAACCAAGGAGCTGTTCAACAAGTATGTGATGAATGCGAAAGTATGGGTCTGATGAGGGCAAATCCCAGGCCTAACCTAGACCTAGCATGAGTTATCCCCTAAAATATTGTTCGAGACTAGGATTAGTCGAGTGTTTCAGCGTGGTACCACATTACTACCTGATCCAAACCAGAAAAAACCCAGGATCTGTTCAACAAGAATGTGAATATTGCGAAAGTATGAGCCAGATGAGGGCAAATCTCAGACCTATCCCAGACCCAACTTGCGTTATCCTCTAAAATATTGGTCGAGACCAGGTTTAGTCGACTGTTTCAGTGTGGTACCACATTACTACGTGATCCGAACCAGAAAAAGCCCGGGATCACGCCAACAAGTATGAATAATATGCGAAAGTATGAGCCTCATGAGGGCAAATCCCACACCTAACCGAGCCCTAGCCGGCGTTATCCTCTAAAATGATGATCGTGACCAGGTTTAATCGACTATTTCAGCGTGGTACCACATTACTACCTGATCCAAACCAGAAACAACCCAGGATCTGTTCAACAAGTATGTGAAGAATGCGAAAGTATGGGTCTGATGACGGCAAATACCAGGCCTAACCAAGACCTCACATGAGTTATCCTTTAAAATATTGATCGAAACCAGGGTTTATGGACTGTTTCAGTGTGGTAGAACATTACTAAGTAATCCAGACCAGTGAAAGCCCAGGATCTGGCCAACGATTATGAGAGAAATGCGAAGGTGTGAGCCTCATGAGGGCCGATCCAATACCTATCCCAGACCTAACTTGCGTTATCCTCTAAAATATTGATCGAGACCAGGATTAATCGACTGTTTCATTGTGGTACCACTTTACTACGTGAGCCAAACCAGAAAGAGCCCAGGATCTGGCTAACAAGTATGAGAAATATGCGAAAGTACGAGCCTGATGAGAGCAAATCCCCAGACCTAACCTAGACCTAACATGGTGTATCCTCTAAAATATTGGTCGTATCTAGCTTTAATAAAGTGTTTCAGTGTGGTACCACATTAGTACGTGATCCAAACCAAAAAAACCCAGGATCTGTTCAACAAGTATGTGAAGAATGCGAAAGTATGGGTCTGATGAGGGCAAATCCCAGGCCTAACCTAGACCTAACATGAGTTATCCTCTAAAATATTGATCGAAACCAGGATTAATCGACTGTTTCTGTGTGGTGCCACATTACTACCTGATACAAACCAGAAATAACCCAGGATCTGTTCAGCAAGCATGAGAAGAATGCGAAAGTATGGGTCTGATGAGGGCAAATCCTAGACCTAACCCAGACCTAACATGCGTTATCATCAAAAATATTGATCGAGACCAGGTTTAATCGACTGTTTCAGAGTGGTACCACATTACTACGTGATCCAAACAAGAAAAAGCCCAGGATCTGGCCAACAAGTATGAATAATATGCGAAAGTATGAGCCTCATGTGGGCAAATCCCACACCTAACCGAGTCCTAGCCGGTGTTATCCTCTAAAATATTGATCGAGACCAGGATTAATCGGCTGTTTCATTATGGTACCACTTTACTACGTGATCCAAACCAGAGAGAGCCCCGGATCTGGCTAACAAGTATGAGAAATATGCGAATGTACGAGCCTGATGAGAGCAAATCCCCAGACCTAACCTAGACCTAACATGGTGTATCCTCTAAAATATTGGTCGTATCTAGCTTTAACTAAGTGTTTCAGTGTGGGACCACATTACTACGTGATCCAATCCAGAAAAAACCCAGGATCTGTTCAACAAGTATGTGAAATATGCGGCCGCCTCGGCGTGGCGGATGACCTAGGCTGGGAGGGGGGTCCTGAGGGGACCCTCCTCCCGCCAGGCGGCGCCGGGTCGGACCGGTTGGGGGTAGGAGTGCCTCCCCCTACCGGTCCGACGCAAGGGGAGGCACCCTCGGCGGTCTGGTGCGGCCATGAACGCCCGGCCGCCGAGGGGTGGAAACGGGGTCGCGGGCGGTTGCGAGTTGGGGCTCGCAGCCGCCACTAAACGCGGCCCCGGGACGGATAGCGGCGGGATGGAGTGGCCCCGTCCCGCCGCTATGAGGCAGTATGTCTGCTGGGGGGACCGATTGTCCCCCCGGGGGATGGGCGCGAAAGCGCGGACACGGGGAGGATACCGGAAGAATGCTTCGAGCGATTCCCGGTATCCTCCCAAAGCGTGCCGAAGGGTCACCGTGGGGTTTTTAGTGGGTAGGTCGCGCGCCTGTCGTACGGGCGCGGGGAATCCCACACACCCCTCCCACCTCTCCCCAAGGAGGTGTGAGGGAGTCTTTCGAAGATTTTCCCCACGACAAAAAAAAAAAAAGAAAAAAAAAAAAAAAAAAAAAGTATGTGAAATATGCGAAGGTATGAGTCTGACGAGTGCAGATCCCAGACCTATCCCAGACCGAACATGCGTTATCCTCTAAAATATTGACCGAGACCAGGATTAATCGACTGTTTCAGTGTGGTACCACATTACTACCTGATCCAAACCAGAAATAACCCAGGATTTGTTGAACAAGTATGTGATGAATGCGAAAGTGTGGGTCTGATGAGGGCAAATCCCAGGCCTAACCTAGACCTAGCATGAGTTATCCTCTAAAACATTGTTCAAGACCAGGATTAAGCGACTGTTTCAGTGTGGTACCACATTACTACGTGATCCAAACCAGAAATAACCCAGGACCTGTTCAACAAGTATGTGATGAATGCGAAAGTATGGGTCTGATGAGGGCAAATCCCAGGCCTAACCTAGACCTAGCATGAGTTATCCACTAAAACATTGTTCAAGACCAGGATTAAGCGACTGTTTCAGTGTGGTACCACTTTACTACGTGATCCAAACCAGAAATAACCCAGGACCTGTTCAACAAGTATGTGATGAATGCGAAAGTATGGGTCTGATGAGAGCAAATCCCCAGACATATCCCAGACCCAACTTGCGTTATCCTCTAAAATATTGGTCGAGACCAGGTTTAGTCGACTGTTTCAGTGTGGTACCACATTACTACGTGATCCGAACCAGAAAAAGCCCAGGATCACGCCAACAAGTGTGAGAAATATGCGAAAGTATGAGCCTGATGAGAGCAAATCCCCAGACCTAACCTAGACCTAACATGGTGTATCCTCTAAAATGTTGATCGTGACCAGGTTTAATCTACTGTTTCAGTGTGGTACCACATTACTACCTGATCCAAACCAGAAATAACCCAGGAGCTGTTCAACAAGTATGTGATGAATGCGAAAGTATGGGTCTGATGAGGGCAAATCCCAGGCCTAACCTAGACCTAGCATGAGTTATCCTCTAAAATATTGTTCGAGACCAGGATTAATCGACTGTTTCAGTGTGGTACCACTTTAATACGTGATCCAAACAAGAAATAACCCAGGATTTGTTGAACAAGTATGTGATGAATGCGAAAGTGTGGGTCTGATGAGGGCAAATCCCAGGCCTAACCTAGACCTAGCATGAGTTATCCTCTAAAACATTGTTCAAGACCAGGATTAAGCGACTGTTTCAGTGTGGTACCACTTTACTACGTGATCCGAACCAGAAAAAGCCCAGGATCACGCCAACAAGTGTGAGAAATATGCGAAAGTATGAGCCTGATGAGAGCAAATCCCCCGACCTATCCCAGACCCAACTTGCGTTATCCTCTAAAATATTGGTCGAGACCAGGTTTAGTCGACTGTTTCAGTGTGGTACCACATTACTACGTGATCCGAACCAGAAAAAGCCCAGGATCACGCCAACAAGTGTGAGAAATATGCGAAAGTATGAGCCTGATGCGGGCAAATCCTGGACCTATCCCAGACCTAACATGCGTTATCCTCTAAAATATTTATTAAGACCAGGTTTAATTGAATGTTTCAGTGTGGCACCACATTACTACGTGATCCAAACCAGAAATAACACAGGATCTGTTCAACAAGTATGTGATGAATGCGAAAGTATGGGTCTGATGAGGGCAAATCCCAGGCCTAACCTAGACCTAGCATGAGTTATCCTCTAACATATTGTTCGAGACCAGGATTACTCGACTGTTTCAGTGTGGTACCACATTACTACCTGATCCAAGCCAGAAATAACTCAGGAGCTGTTCAACAAGTATGTGATGAATGCGAAAGTATGGGTCTGATGAGGGCAAATCCCAGGCCTAACCTAGACCTAGCATGAGTTATCCTCTAAAATACTGTTCGAGACCAGGATTAATCGACTGTTTCAGTGTGGTACCACTTTACTACGTGATCCGAACCAGAAAAAGCCCGGGATCACGCCAACAAGTATGAATAATATGCGAAAGTATGAGCCTCATGAGGGCAAATCCCACACCTAACCGAGCCCTAGCCGGCGTTATCCTCTAAAATGATGATCGTGACCAGGTTTAATCGACTATTTCAGCGTGGTACCACATTACTACCTGATCCAAACCAGAAACAACCCAGGATCTGTTCAACAAGTATGTGAAGAATGCGAAAGTATGGGTCTGATGACGGCAAATACCAGGCCTAACCAAGACCTCACATGAGTTATCTTTTAAAATATTGATCGAAACCAGGGTTTATGGACTGTTTCAGTGTGGTACAACATTACTAAGTAATCCAGACCAGTGAAAGCCCAGGATCTGGCCAACGATTATGAGAGAAATGCGAAGGTGTGAGCCTCATGAGGGCCGATCCAATACCTATCCCAGACCTAACTTGCGTTATCCTCTAAAATATTGTTCGAGACCAGGATTAATCGACTGTTTCATTGTGGTACCACTTTACTACGTGAGCCAAACCAGAAAGAGCCCAGGATCTGGCTAACAAGTATGAGAAATATGCGAAAGTACGAGCCTGATGAGAGCAAATCCCCAGACCTAACCTAGACCTAACATGGTGTATCCTCTAAAATATTGGTCGTATCTAGCTTTAATAAAGTGTTTCAGTGTGGTACCACATTAGTACGTGATCCAAACCAAAAAAACCCAGGATCTGTTCAACAACTATGTGAAGAATGCGAAAGTATGGGTCTGATGAGGGCAAATCCCAGGCCTAACCTAGACCTAACATGAGTTATCTTCTAAAATATTGATCGAAACCAGGATTAATCGACTGTTTCTGTGTGGTACCACTTTACTACGTGAGCCAAACCAGAAAGAGCCCAGGATCTGGCCAACAAGTATGAATAATATGCGGAAGTATGAGCCTCATGTGGGCAAATCCCACACCTAACCGAGTCCTAGCCGGTGTTATCCTCTAAAATATTGATCGAGACCAGGATTAATCGGCTGTTTCATTATGGTACCACTTTACTACGTGATCCAAACCAGAAAGAGCCCAGGATCTGGCTAACAAGTATGAGAAATATGCGAATGTACGAGCCTGATGAGAGCAAATCCCCAGACCTAACCTAGACCTAACATGGTGTATCCTCTAAAATATTGGTCGTATCTAGCTTTAACTAAGTGTTTCAGTGTGGGACCACATTACTACGTGATTCAATCCAGAAAAAACCCAGGATCTGTTCAACAAGTATGTGAAATATGCGAAGGTATGAGTCTGACGAGTGCAGATCCCAGACCTATCCCAGACCGAACATGCGTTATCCTCTAAAATATTGATCGAGACCAGGATTAATCGACTGTTTCAGTGTGGTACCACATTACTACCTGATCCAAACCAGAAATAACCCAGGATTTGTTGAACAAGTATGTGATGAATGCGAAAGTGTGGGTCTGATGAGGGCAAATCCCAGGCCTAACCTAGGCCTAGCATGAGTTATCCTCTAAAACATTGTTCAAGACCAGGATTAAGCGACTGTTTCAGTGTGGTACCACTTTACTACGTGATCCAAACCAGAAATAACCCAGGACCTGTTCAACAAGTATGTGAAGAATGCGAAAGTATGGGTCTGATGAGGGCAAATCCCAGGCCTGACCTAGACCTAACATGAGTTATCCTCTAAAACATTGTTCAAGACCAGGATTAAGCGACTGTTTCAGTGTGGTACCACTTTACTACGTGATCCAAACCAGAAATAACCCAGGACCTGTTCAACAAGTATGTGATGAATGCGAAAGTATGGGTCTGATGAGAGCAAATCCCCAGACCTATCCCAGACCCAACATGCGTTATCATCAAAAATATTGATCGAGACCAGGTTTAATCGACTGTTTCAGAGTGGTACCACATTACTACGTGATCCAAACAAGAAAAAGCCCAGGATCTGGCCAACAAGTATGAATAATATGCGAAAGTATGAGCCTCATGTGGGCAAATCCCACACCTAACCGAGTCCTAGCCGGTGTTATCCTCTAAAATATTGATAGAGACCAGGATTAATCGGCTGTTTCATTATGGTACCACTTTACTACGTGATCCAAACCAGAAAGAGCCCAGGATCTGGCTAACAAGTATGAGAAATATGCGAATGTACGAGCCTGATGAGAGCAAATCCCCAGACCTAACCTAGACCTAACATGGTGTATCCTCTAAAATATTGGTCGTATCTAGCTTTAACTAAGTGTTTCAGTGTGGGACCACATTACTACGTGATCCAATCCAGAAAAAACCCAGGATCTGTTCAACAAGTATGTGAAATATGCGAAGGTATGAGTCTGACGAGTGCAGATCCCAGACCTATCCCAGACCTAACATGCGTTATCCTCTAAAATATTGATCGACACCAGGATTAATCGACTGTTTCAGTGTGGTACCTCATTACTACCTAATCCAAACCAGAAATAACCCAGGATCTGTTGAACAAGTATGTGATGAATGCGAAAGTATGGGTCTGATGAGGGCAAATCTCAGACCTATCCCAGACCCAACTTGCGTTATCCTCTAAAATATTGGTCAAGACCAGGTTTAGTCGACTGTTTTAGTGTTGTACCACATTACTATGTGATCCGAACCAGAAAAAGCCCAGGATCACGCCAACAAGTGTGAGAAATATGCGAAAGTATGAGCCTGATGAGAGCAAATCCCCAGACCTAACCTAGACCTAACATGGTGTATCCTCTAAAATGTTGATCGTGACCAGGTTTAATCTACTGTTTCAGTGTGGTAACACATTACTACCTGATCCAAACCAGAAATAACCCAGGAGCTGTTCAACAAGTATGTGATGAATGCGAAAGTATGGGTCTGATGAGGGCAAATCCCAGGCCTAACCTAGACCTAGCATGAGTTATCCTCTAACATATTGTTCGAGACCAGGATTACTCGACTGTTTCAGTGTGGTACCACATTACTACGTGATCCGAACCAGAAAAAGCCCAGGATCACGCCAACAAGTGTGAGAAATATGCGAAAGTATGAGCCTGACGAGAGCAAATCCCCAGACCTAACCTAGACCTAACATGGTGTATCCTCTAAAATGTTGATCGTGACCAGGTTTAATCGACTGTTTCAGTGTGGTACCACATTACCAACTGATCCAAACCAGAAATAACCCAGGAGCTGTTCAACAAGTATGTGATGAATGCGAAAGTATGGGTCTGATGAGGGCAAATCCCAGACCTAACCTAGACCTAGCATGAGTTATCCTCTAAAATATTGTTCGAGACCAGGATTACTCGACTGTTTCAGTGTGGTACCACTTTACTACGTGATCCAAACCAGAAATAACCCAGGATCTGTTCAACAAGTATGCGAAGGATGCGAAAGTATGGGTCTGATGAGAGTAAATCCCCAGACCTAACCTAGACCTAACATGGTGTATCCTCTAAAATATTGGTCGTATCTAGCTTTAATTAAGTGTTTCAGTGTGGTACCACATTACTACGTGATCCAAACCAGAAAAAACCCAGGATATGTTCAACAAGTATGTGAAGAATGCGAAAGTATGAGCCAGATAAGGGCAACTCTCAGACCTATCCCATACCCAACTTGCGTTATCCTATAAAATATTGGTCGAGACCAGGTTTAGTCGACTGTTTCAGTGTGGTACCACATTACTACATGATCCAAACCAGAATAAGCCAGGGATCTGTTCAACAAGTATGTGAAAATCGCGAAATTATGACCCTGATGGGGGCAAATCCCAGGCCTAACCTAGACCTAGCATGCGTTATCCTCTAAAATATTCATCGAAAATAGGTTTAATGGACTGATTCAGTGTGGTTCCACATTACTACGTGATGCAAACCAGAAAAAACCCAGAATCTGTTCAACAAGTATGTGAAAACCGCGAAACTATGAGCCTGATGAGGGCAAATCCCAGACCTATCCCAGACATAACATGCGTTATCCTCTAAAATATTTATCAAGACCAGATTTAGTTGAATGTTTCAGTGTGGTACCACATTGCTACGTGATCCAAACCAGAAAAAGGCCAGAATCTGGCCATCAGGTATGAGAAATATGCGAAAGTACGAGCCTCATGAGAGCAAATCCCAGGCCTAACCTAGACCTAACATGAGTTATTCTCTAAAATATTCATCGAAACCAGGTTTAATGGACTTTTTCAGTGTGGTACCACATTACTACGTGATCCAAACCAGAAAAAACCCAGGATCCGTTCTACATGTATGTGAAGAATGCGAAAGTACGTGTCTGATGAGGGCAAATCCCAGGCCTAACCTAGACCTAACATGCGTTATCCTCTAAAATATTTATCAAGACCAGATTTAGTTGAATGTTTCAGTGTGGTACCACATTGCTACGTGATCCAAACCAGAAAAAACCCAGAATCTGTTCAACAAGTATGTGAAAAACGCGAAACTATGAGCCTGATGAGGGCAAATCCCAGACCTATCCCAGACATAACATGCGTTATCCTCCACAATATTTATCAAGACCAGGTCTAATTGAATGTTTCAGTGTGGTACCACATTACTACGTGATGCAAACCAGAAAAAACCCAGAATCTGTTCTACAAGTATGTGAAAAACGCGAAACTATGAGCCTGATGAGGGCAAATCCCAGAGCAATCCCAGACCTAACAGGCGTTATTCTCTAGAATATTGATCGAAACCAGGTTTAATGGACTGTTTCAGTGTGGTACCACATTACTACGTGATCCAATCCAGAGAAAGCCCAGGTTCTAGCCATGAAGTATGAGAAATATGCGAAATTATGAGCCTGATTAGGGCAAATTCTTGACCTAACCCAGACCTAACATGCTTTATCCTCTAAAATATTTATCAAGACCAGGTTTAATTGAATGTTTCAGTGTAGTACCACATTACTACGTGATCCAATCCAGAAAAAGCCCAGGATCTGGCCATCAAGTATAAGAGATATGCGAAAGTATGACCCTGATGAGGGCAAATCCCAGGCCTAATCTAGACCTAACATGCGTCATCCTCTAAAATATTGATCGAAACTAGGTTTAATGGACTGTTTCAGCGTGGTACCACATTACTACGTGATCCAATCCAGAAAAAGACCAGGATCTAGCCATCAAGTATGAGAAATGTGCGAAAGTATGAGCCTGATGAGGGCAAATCCTAGACCTAACCCAGACCTTTCATGAGCTATTCTCTAAAATATTGATCCAAACCAGGTTTAATGGACTGTTTCAGTGTGGTACCACATTAGTACATGATCCAAACCAGAATAAGCCAGGGATCTGTTCAACAAGTATGTGAAAAACGCGAAATTATGACCCTGATGGGGGCAAATCCCAGGCCTAACCTAGACCTAGCATGCGTTATCCTCTTAAATATTCATCGAAACTAGGTTTAATGGACTGTTTCAGTGTGGTACCACATTACTACGTGATCCAAACCAGAATAACCCAGGATCTGTTCAACAAGTATGTTAAAAGTGCGAAAGCATGATCCTGATGAGGGCAAATCCCAGACCTATCCCAGACCTAACTTGCGTTGTCCTCTAAAATATTGATGGAAACCAGGTTTAATGGACTGTTTCAGTGTGGTACCACATTACTACGTGATCCAAACCAGAATAACCCAGGATCTGTTCAACAAGTATGTTAAAAGTGCGAAAGCATGACCCTGATGAGGGCAAATCCCAGACCTAACCAAGACCTAACATGCGTTATTCTCTAAAATATTGGTCGAAACCAGGTTTAATGGACTGTTTCAGTGTGGTACCACATTACTGCGTGATCCAATCCAGAAAACGCCCAGGATCTAGCCATCAAGTATGAGAAATATGCGAAAGTATGAGCCTGCTGAGGGCAAATCCTAGACGTAACCCAGACCTATCATGAGCTATTCTCTAAAATATTGATCCAAACCAGGTTTAATGGACTGTTTCAGTGTGGTACCACATTACTACGTGATCCAAACCAGAATAACCCAGGATCTGTTCAACAAGTATGTTAAAAATGCGAAAGCATGACCCTGATGGGGGCAAATCCCAGACCTATCCCAGACCTAACTTGCGATGGCCTCTAAAATATTGGTGGAAACAAGGTTTAATGGACTGTTTCAGTGTGGTACCACATTACTACGTGATCCAATCCAGAAAAAGCCCAGGATCTGGCCATCAAGTATAAGAAATATGCGAGAGTATGAGCCTGCTGAGAGCAAATCCTAGACCTAACCCAGACCTAACATGCGTTATCCTCTAAAATATTTATCAAGACCAGATTTAATTGAATGTTTCAGTGTGGTACCACATTGCTACGTGATCCAGACCACAAAAAAACCCAGGATCTGGCCATCAAATACGAGAAATATGCGAAAGTACGTGCCTGATGAGAGCAAATCCCAGACCTAACCAAGACCTAACATGCGTTATTCTCTAGAAAATTGATCGAAACTAGGTTTAATGGACTGTTTCAGTGTTGTACCACATTACTACGTGTTCCAAACCAGAAAAAACCCTGGATCTGTTCAACAAGTATGTGATGAATGCGAAAGTATGGGTCTGATGAGGGCAAATCCCAGGCCTAACCTAGACCTAGCATGAGTTATCCTCTAAAATACTGTTCGAGACCAGGATTAATCGACTGTTTCAGTGTGGTACCACTTTACTACGTGATCCGAACCAGAAAAAGCCCGGGATCACGCCAACAAGTATGAATAATATGGGAAAGTATGAGCCTCATGAGGGCAAATCCCACACCTAACCGAGCCCTAGCCGGCGTTATCCTCTAAAATGATGATCGTGACCAGGTTTAATCGACTATTTCAGCGTGGTACCACATTACTACCTGATCCAAACCAGAAACAACCCAGGATCTGTTCAACAAGTATGTGAAGAATGCGAAAGTATGGGTCTGATGACGGCAAATACCAGGCCTAACCAAGACCTCACATGAGTTATCTTTTAAAATATTGATCGAAACCAGGGTTTATGGACTGTTTCAGTGTGGTACAACATTACTAAGTAATCCAGACCAGTGAAAGCCCAGGATCTGGCCAACGATTATGAGAGAAATGCGAAGGTGTGAGCCTCATGAGGGCCGATCCAATACCTATCCCAGACCTAACTTGCGTTATCCTCTAAAATATTGTTCGAGACCAGGATTAATCGACTGTTTCATTGTGGTACCACTTTACTACGTGAGCCAAACCAGAAAGAGCCCAGGATCTGGCTAACAAGTATGAGAAATATGCGAAAGTACGAGCCTGATGAGAGCAAATCCCCAGACCTAACCTAGACCTAACATGGTGTATCCTCTAAAATATTGGTCGTATCTAGCTTTAATAAAGTGTTTCAGTGTGGTACCACATTAGTACGTGATCCAAACCAAAAAAACCCAGGATCTGTTCAACAACTATGTGAAGAATGCGAAAGTATGGGTCTGATGAGGGCAAATCCCAGGCCTAACCTAGACCTAACATGAGTTATCTTCTAAAATATTGATCGAAACCAGGATTAATCGACTGTTTCTGTGTGGTACCACTTTACTACGTGAGCCAAACCAGAAAGAGCCCAGGATCTGGCCAACAAGTATGAATAATATGCGGAAGTATGAGCCTCATGTGGGCAAATCCCACACCTAACCGAGTCCTAGCCGGTGTTATCCTCTAAAATATTGATCGAGACCAGGATTAATCGGCTGTTTCATTATGGTACCACTTTACTACGTGATCCAAACCAGAAAGAGCCCAGGATCTGGCTAACAAGTATGAGAAATATGCGAATGTACGAGCCTGATGAGAGCAAATCCCCAGACCTAACCTAGACCTAACATAGTGTATCCTCTAAAATATTGGTCGTATCTAGCTTTAACTAAGTGTTTCAGTGTGGGACCACATTACTACGTGATTCAATCCAGAAAAAACCCAGGATCTGTTCAACAAGTATGTGAAATATGCGAAGGTATGAGTCTGACGAGTGCAGATCCCAGACCTATCCCAGACCGAACATGCGTTATCCTCTAAAATATTGATCGAGACCAGGATTAATCGACTGTTTCAGTGTGGTACCACATTACTACCTGATCCAAACCAGAAATAACCCAGGATTTGTTGAACAAGTATGTGATGAATGCGAAAGTGTGGGTCTGATGAGGGCAAATCCCAGGCCTAACCTAGGCCTAGCATGAGTTATCCTCTAAAACATTGTTCAAGACCAGGATTAAGCGACTGTTTCAGTGTGGTACCACTTTACTACGTGATCCAAACCAGAAATAACCCAGGTCCTGTTCAACAAGTATGTGAAGAATGCGAAAGTATGGGTCTGATGAGGGCAAATCCCAGGCCTGACCTAGACCTAACATGAGTTATCCTCTAAAACATTGTTCAAGACCAGGATTAAGCGACTGTTTCAGTGTGGTACCACTTTACTACGTGATCCAAACCAGAAATAACCCAGGACCTGTTCAACAAGTATGTGATGAATGCGAAAGTATGGGTCTGATGAGAGCAAATCCCCAGACCTATCCCAGACCCAACATGCGTTATCATCAAAAATATTGATCGAGACCAGGTTTAATCGACTGTTTCAGAGTGGTACCACATTACTACGTGATCCAAACAAGAAAAAGCCCAGGATCTGGCCAACAAGTATGAATAATATGCGAAAGTATGAGCCTCATGTGGGCAAATCCCACACCTAACCGAGTCCTAGCCGGTGTTATCCTCTAAAATATTGATAGAGACCAGGATTAATCGGCTGTTTCATTATGGTACCACTTTACTACGTGATCCAAACCAGAAAGAGCCCAGGATCTGGCTAACAAGTATGAGAAATATGCGAATGTACGAGCCTGATGAGAGCAAATCCCCAGACCTAACCTAGACCTAACATGGTGTATCCTCTAAAATATTGGTCGTATCTAGCTTTAACTAAGTGTTTCAGTGTGGGACCACATTACTACGTGATCCAATCCAGAAAAAACCCAGGATCTGTTCAACAAGTATGTGAAATATGCGAAGGTATGAGTCTGACGAGTGCAGATCCCAGACCTATCCCAGACCTAACATGCGTTATCCTCTAAAATATTGATCGACACCAGGATTAATCGACTGTTTCAGTGTGGTACCTCATTACTACCTAATCCAAACCAGAAATAACCCAGGATCTGTTGAACAAGTATGTGATGAATGCGAAAGTATGGGTCTGATGAGGGCAAATCTCAGACCTATCCCAGACCCAACTTGCGTTATCCTCTAAAATATTGGTCAAGACCAGGTTTAGTCGACTGTTTTAGTGTGGTACCACATTACTATGTGATCCGAACCAGAAAAAGCCCAGGATCACGCCAACAAGTGTGAGAAATATGCGAAAGTATGAGCCTGATGAGAGCAAATCCCCAGACCTAACCTAGACCTAACATGGTGTATCCTCTAAAATGTTGATCGTGACCAGGTTTAATCTACTGTTTCAGTGTGGTAACACATTACTACCTGATCCAAACCAGAAATAACCCAGGAGCTGTTCAACAAGTATGTGATGAATGCGAAAGTATGGGTCTGATGAGGGCAAATCCCAGGCCTAACCTAGACCTAGCATGAGTTATCCTCTAACATATTGTTCGAGACCAGGATTACTCGACTGTTTCAGTGTGGTACCACATTACTACGTGATCCGAACCAGAAAAAGCCCAGGATCACGCCAACAAGTGTGAGAAATATGCGAAAGTATGAGCCTGACGAGAGCAAATCCCCAGACCTAACCTAGACCTAACATGGTGTATCCTCTAAAATGTTGATCGTGACCAGGTTTAATCGACTGTTTCAGTGTGGTACCACATTACCAACTGATCCAAACCAGAAATAACCCAGGAGCTGTTCAACAAGTATGTGATGAATGCGAAAGTATGGGTCTGATGAGGGCAAATCCCAGACCTAACCTAGACCTAGCATGAGTTATCCTCTAAAATATTGTTCGAGACCAGGATTACTCGACTGTTTCAGTGTGGTACCACTTTACTACGTGATCCAAACCAGAAATAACCCAGGATCTGTTCAACAAGTATGCGAAGGATGCGAAAGTATGGGTCTGATGAGAGTAAATCCCCAGACCTAACCTAGACCTAACATGGTGTATCCTCTAAAATATTGGTCGTATCTAGCTTTAATTAAGTGTTTCAGTGTGGTACCACATTACTACGTGATCCAAACCAGAAAAAACCCAGGATCTGTTCAACAAGTATGTGAAGAATGCGAAAGTATGAGCCAGATAAGGGCAACTCTCAGACCTATCCCATACCCAACTTGCGTTATCCTATAAAATATTGGTCGAGACCAGGTTTAGTCGACTGTTTCAGTGTGGTACCACATTACTACATGATCCAAACCAGAATAAGCCAGGGATCTGTTCAACAAGTATGTGAAAATCGCGAAATTATGACCCTGATGGGGGCAAATCCCAGGCCTAACCTAGACCTAGCATGCGTTATCCTCTAAAATATTCATCGAAAATAGGTTTAATGGACTGATTCAGTGTGGTTCCACATTACTACGTGATGCAAACCAGAAAAAACCCAGAATCTGTTCAACAAGTATGTGAAAACCGCGAAACTATGAGCCTGATGAGGGCAAATCCCAGACCTATCCCAGACATAACATGCGTTATCCTCTAAAATATTTATCAAGACCAGATTTAGTTGAATGTTTCAGTGTGGTACCACATTGCTACGTGATCCAAACCAGAAAAAGGCCAGAATCTGGCCATCAGGTATGAGAAATATGCGAAAGTACGAGCCTCATGAGAGCAAATCCCAGGCCTAACCTAGACCTAACATGAGTTATTCTCTAAAATATTCATCGAAACCAGGTTTAATGGACTTTTTCAGTGTGGTACCACATTACTACGTGATCCAAACCAGAAAAAACCCAGGATCCGTTCTACATGTATGTGAAGAATGCGAAAGTACGTGTCTGATGAGGGCAAATCCCAGGCCTAACCTAGACCTAACATGCGTTATCCTCTAAAATATTTATCAAGACCAGATTTAGTTGAATGTTTCAGTGTGGTACCACATTGCTACGTGATCCAAACCAGAAAAAACCCAGAATCTGTTCAACAAGTATGTGAAAAACGCGAAACTATGAGCCTGATGAGGGCAAATCCCAGACCTATCCCAGACATAACATGCGTTATCCTCCACAATATTTATCAAGACCAGGTCTAATTGAATGTTTCAGTGTGGTACCACATTACTACGTGATGCAAACCAGAAAAAACCCAGAATCTGTTCTACAAGTATGTGAAAAACGCGAAACTATGAGCCTGATGAGGGCAAATCCCAGAGCTATCCCAGACCTAACAGGCGTTTTTCTCTAGAATATTGATCGAAACCAGGTTTAATGGACTGTTTCAGTGTGGTACCACATTACTACGTGATCCAATCCAGAGAAAGCCCAGGTTCTAGCCATGAAGTATGAGAAATATGCGAAATTATGAGCCTGATTAGGGCAAATTCTTGACCTAACCCAGACCTAACATGCTTTATCCTCTAAAATATTTATCAAGACCAGGTTTAATTGAATGTTTCAGTGTAGTACCACATTACTACGTGATCCAATCCAGAAAAAGCCCAGGATCTGGCCATCAAGTATAAGAGATATGCGAAAGTATGACCCTGATGAGGGCAAATCCCAGGCCTAATCTAGACCTAACATGCGTCATCCTCTAAAATATTGATCGAAACTAGGTTTAATGGACTGTTTCAGCGTGGTACCACATTACTACGTGATCCAATCCAGAAAAAGACCAGGATCTAGCCATCAAGTATGAGAAATGTGCGAAAGTATGAGCCTGATGAGGGCAAATCCTAGACCTAACCCAGACCTTTCATGAGCTATTCTCTAAAATATTGATCCAAACCAGGTTTAATGGACTGTTTCAGTGTGGTACCACATTAGTACATGATCCAAACCAGAATAAGCCAGGGATCTGTTCAACAAGTATGTGAAAAACGCGAAATTATGACCCTGATGGGGGCAAATCCCAGCCCTAACCTAGACCTAGCATGCGTTATCCTCTTAAATATTCATCGAAACTAGGTTTAATGGACTGTTTCAGTGTGGTACCACATTACTACGTGATCCAAACCAGAATAACCCAGGATCTGTTCAACAAGTATGTTAAAAGTGCGAAAGCATGATCCTGATGAGGGCAAATCCCAGACCTATCCCAGACCTAACTTGCGTTGTCCTCTAAAATATTGATGGAAACCAGGTTTAATGGACTGTTTCAGTGTGGTACAACATTACTACGTGATCCAAACCAGAATAACCCAGGATCTGTTCAACAAGTATGTTAAAAGTGCGAAAGCATGACCCTGATGAGGGCAAATCCCAGACCTAACCAAGACCTAACATGCGTTATTCTCTAAAATATTGGTCGAAACCAGGTTTAATGGACTGTTTCAGTGTGGTACCACATTACTGCGTGATCCAATCCAGAAAAAGCCCAGGATCTGGCCATCAAGTATAAGAAATATGCGAGAGTATGAGCCTGCTGAGAGCAAATCCTAGACCTAACCCAGACCTAACATGCGTTATCCTCTAAAATATTTATCAAGACCAGATTTAATTGAATGTTTCAGTGTGGTACCACATTGCTACGTGATCCAGACCACAAAAAAACCCAGGATCTGGCCATCAAATACGAGAAATATGCGAAAGTACGTGCCTGATGAGAGCAAATCCCAGACCTAACCAAGACCTAACATGCGTTATTCTCTAGAAAATTGATCGAAACTAGGTTTAATGGACTGTTTCAGTGTTGTACCACATTACTACGTGTTCCAAACCAGAAAAAACCCTGGATCTGTTCAACAAGTATGTGAAAAACGCGAAACTATGAGCCTGATGAGGGCAAATCCCAGACCTATCCCAGACCTAAAATGCGTTATCCTCGAAAATATTTATCAAGACCAGGTTTAATTGAATGTTTCAGTGTGGTACCACATTACTACGTGATCCAATCCAGAAAAAGCCCAGGATCTGGCCATCAAGTATAAGAGATATGCGAAAGTATGACCCTGATGAGGGCAAATCCCAGGCCTAATCTAGACCTAACATGCGTCATCCTCTAAAATATTGATCGAAACTAGGTTTAATGTACTGTTTCAGCGTGGTACCACATTACTACGTGATCCAGACCACAAAAAAACCCAGGATCTGGCCATCAAATACGAGAAATATGCGAAAGTACGTGCCTGATGAGAGCAAATCCCAGACCTAACCAAGACCTAACATGCGTTATTCTCTAGAAAATTGATCGAAACTAGGTTTAATGGACTGTTTCAGTGTTGTACCACATTACTACGTGTTCCAAACCAGAAAAAACCCTGGATCTGTTCAACAAGTATGTGAAAAACGCGAAACTATGAGCCTGATGAGGGCAAATCCCAGACCTATCCCAGACCTAAAATGCGTTATCCTCGAAAATATTTATCAAGACCAGGTTTAATTGAATGTTTCAGTGTGGTACCACATTACTACGTGATCCAATCCAGAAAAAGCCCAGGATCTGGCCATCAAGTATAAGAGATATGCGAAAGTATGACCCTGATGAGGGCAAATCCCAGGCCTAATCTAGACCTAACATGCGTCATCCTCTAAAATATTGATCGAAACTAGGTTTAATGTACTGTTTCAGCGTGGTACCACATTACTACGTGATCCAATCCAGAAAAAGACCAGGATCTAGCCATCAAGTATGAGAAATGTGCGAAAGTATGAGCCTGATGAGGGCAAATCCCAGACCTAACCAAGACCTAACATGCGTTATTCTCTAAAATATTGTTCGAAACCAGGTTTAATGGACTGTTTCAGTGTGGTACCACATTACTGCGTGATCCAATCCAGAAAAAGCCCAGGATCTAGCCATCAAGTATGAGAAATATGCGAAAGTATGAGCCTGCTGAGGGCAAATCCTAGACCTAACCCAGACCTATCATGAGCTATTCTCTAAAATATTGATCCAAACCAGGTATAATGGACTGTTTCAGTGTGGTACCACATTAGTACATGATCCAAACCAGAATAAGCCAGGGATCTGTTCAACAAGTATGTGAAAAACGCGAAATTATGACCCTGATGGGGGCAAATCCCAGCCCTAACCTAGACCTAGCATGCGTTATCCTCTTAAATATTCATCGAAACTAGGTTTAATGGACTGTTTCAGTGTGGTACCACATTACTACGTGATCCAAACCAGAATAACCCAGGATCTGTTCAACAAGTATGTTAAAAGTGCGAAAGCATGATCCTGATGAGGGCAAATCCCAGACCTATCCCAGACCTAACTTGCGTTGTCCTCTAAAATATTGATGGAAACCAGGTTTAATGGACTGTTTCAGTGTGGTACCACATTACTACGTGATCCAAACCAGAATAACCCAGGATCTGTTCAACAAGTATGTTAAAAGTGCGAAAGCATGACCCTGATGAGGGCAAATCCCAGACCTAACCAAGACCTAACATGCGTTATTCTCTAAAATATTGGTCGAAACCAGGTTTAATGGACTGTTTCAGTGTGGTACCACATTACTGCGTGATCCAATCCAGAAAAAGCCCAGGATCTGGCCATCAAGTATAAGAAATATGCGAGAGTATGAGCCTGCTGAGAGCAAATCCTAGACCTAACCCAGACCTAACATGCGTTATCCTCTAAAATATTTATCAAGACCAGATTTAATTGAATGTTTCAGTGTGGTACCACATTGCTACGTGATCCAGACCACAAAAAAACCCAGGATCTGGCCATCAAATACGAGAAATATGCGAAAGTACGTGCCTGATGAGAGCAAATCCCAGACCTAACCAAGACCTAACATGCGTTATTCTCTAGAAAATTGATCGAAACTAGGTTTAATGGACTGTTTCAGTGTTGTACCACATTACTACGTGTTCCAAACCAGAAAAAACCCTGGATCTGTTCAACAAGTATGTGAAAAACGCGAAACTATGAGCCTGATGAGGGCAAATCCCAGACCTATCCCAGACCTAAAATGCGTTATCCTCGAAAATATTTATCAAGACCAGGTTTAATTGAATGTTTCAGTGTGGTACCACATTACTACGTGATCCAATCCAGAAAAAGCCCAGGATCTGGCCATCAAGTATAAGAGATATGCGAAAGTATGACCCTGATGAGGGCAAATCCCAGGCCTAATCTAGACCTAACATGCGTCATCCTCTAAAATATTGATCGAAACTAGGTTTAATGTACTGTTTCAGCGTGGTACCACATTACTACGTGATCCAGACCACAAAAAAACCCAGGATCTGGCCATCAAATACGAGAAATATGCGAAAGTACGTGCCTGATGAGAGCAAATCCCAGACCTAACCAAGACCTAACATGCGTTATTCTCTAGAAAATTGATCGAAACTAGGTTTAATGGACTGTTTCAGTGTTGTACCACATTACTACGTGTTCCAAACCAGAAAAAACCCTGGATCTGTTCAACAAGTATGTGAAAAACGCGAAACTATGAGCCTGATGAGGGCAAATCCCAGACCTATCCCAGACCTAAAATGCGTTATCCTCGAAAATATTTATCAAGACCAGGTTTAATTGAATGTTTCAGTGTGGTACCACATTACTACGTGATCCAATCCAGAAAAAGCCCAGGATCTGGCCATCAAGTATAAGAGATATGCGAAAGTATGACCCTGATGAGGGCAAATCCCAGGCCTAATCTAGACCTAACATGCGTCATCCTCTAAAATATTGATCGAAACTAGGTTTAATGTACTGTTTCAGCGTGGTACCACATTACTACGTGATCCAATCCAGAAAAAGACCAGGATCTAGCCATCAAGTATGAGAAATGTGCGAAAGTATGAGCCTGATGAGGGCAAATCCCAGACCTAACCAAGACCTAACATGCGTTATTCTCTAAAATATTGTTCGAAACCAGGTTTAATGGACTGTTTCAGTGTGGTACCACATTACTGCGTGATCCAATCCAGAAAAAGCCCAGGATCTAGCCATCAAGTATGAGAAATATGCGAAAGTATGAGCCTGCTGAGGGCAAATCCTAGACCTAACCCAGACCTATCATGAGCTATTCTCTAAAATATTGATCCAAACCAGGTATAATGGACTGTTTCAGTGTGGTACCACATTAGTACATGATCCAAACCAGAATAAGCCAGGGATCTGTTCAACAAGTATGTGAAAAACGCGAAATTATGACCCTGATGCGGGCAAATCCCAGGCCTAACCTAGACCTAGCATGCGTTATCCTCTAAAATATTGATCGAAACTAGGTTTAATGGACTGTTTCAGTGTGGTACCACATTACTACGTGATCCAAACCAGAATAACCCAGGATCTGTTCAACAAGTGTGTTAAAAGTGCGAAAGCATGACCCTGATGAGGGCAAATCCCAGACCTATCCCAGACCTAACTTGCGTTGTCCTCTAAAATATTGATGGAAACCAGGTTTAATGGACTGTTTCAGTGTGGTACCACATTACTACGTGATCCAAACCAGAATAACCCAGGATCTGTTCAACAAGTATGTTAAAAGTGCGAAAGCATGACCCTGATGAGGGCAAATCCCAGACCTAACCAAGACCTAACATGCGTTATTCTCTAAAATATTGATGGAAACCAGGTTTAATGGACTGTTTCAGTGTGGTACCACATTACTACGGGATCCAAACCAGAAAAAGGCCAGAATCTGGCCGTCAGGTATGAGAAATATGCGAAAGTACGAGCCTGATGAGGGCAAATCCCAGGCCCCACCTAGACCTAACATGCGTTATCCTCTAAAATATTCATCGAAACCAGGTTTAATGGACTGTTTCAGTGTGGTACCACATTACTACGTGATCCAATCCAGAAAAAGCCCAGGATCTAGCCATCAAGTATGAGAAATGTGCGAAAGTGTGAGCCTGATGAGGGCAAATCCTAGACCTAACCCAGACCTAACATGCGTTATCCTCCGCAATATTTATCAAGACCAGGTCTAATTGAATGTTTCAGTGTGGTACCACATTACTACGTGATGCAAACCATAAAAAACCCAGGATATGTTCAACAAGTATGTGGAGAATGCGAAAGTATGTGTCTGATGAGGGCAAATCCCAGGCCTAACCTAGACATAACATACGTTATCCTCTAAAATATTCATCGAAACCAGGTTTAATGGACAGTTTCAGTGTGGTACCACATTACTACGGGATCCAAACCAGAAAAAGGCCAGAATCTGGCCGTCAGGTATGAGAAATATGCGAAAGTACGAGCCTGATGAGGGCAAATCCTAGACCTAACCCAGACCTATCATGAGCTATTCTCTAAAATATTGATCCAAACCAGGTTTAATGGACTGTTTCAGTGTGGCACCACATTAGTACATGATCCAAACCAGAATAAGCCAGGGATCTGTTCTACAAGTATGTGAAAAACCCGAAACTATGAGCCTGATGAGGGCAAATCCCAGACCTATCCCAGACTTCACATGCGTTATCCTCTAAAATATTGATCGAAACCAGGATTAATGGACTCTTTCAGTGTGGTACCACATTACTACGTGATCCAAACCAGAAAAAACCCAGGATATGTTCAACAAGTATCTGGAGAATGCGAAAGTATGTGCCTGATGAGAGCAAATCCCAGACCTAACCAAGACCTAGCATGCGTTATTCTCTAAAATATTCATCGAAACCAGGTTTAATGGACTGTTTCAGTGTGGTACCACGTTACTACGTGATCCAATCCAGAAAAAGCCCAGGATCTGGCCATCAAGTATAAGAAATATGCGAGAGTATGAGCCTGCTGAGAGCAAATCCTAGACCTAACCCAGACCTAACATGCGTTATCCTCTAAAATATTTATCAAGACCAGATTTAATTGAATGTTTCAGTGTGGTACCACATTGCTACGTGATCCAAACCAGAAAAAAACCCAGGATCTGGCCATCAAATACGAGAAATATGCGAAAGTACGTGCCTGATGAGAGCAAATCCCAGACCTAACCAAGACCTAACATGCGTTATTCTCTAGAATATTGATCGAAACCAGGTTTAATGGACTGTTTCAGTGTGGTACCACATTACTGCGTGATCCAATCCAGAAAAAGCCCAGGATCTAGCCATCAAGTATGAGAAATATGCGAAAGTATGTGCCTGCTGGGGGCAAATCCTGGACCTAACCCAGACCTAACATGAGTTATTCTCTAAAATAATGATCCAAACCAAGTTTAATGGACTGTTTCAGTGTGTTACCACGTTAGTACATGATCCAAACCAGAAAAAGCCCAGGATCTGGCCATCAAGTATAAGAGATATGCGAAAGTATGACCCTGATGAGGGCAAATCCCAGGCCTGATCTAGACCTAACATGCGTTATCCTCTAAAATATTGATCGAAACTAGGTTTAATGGACTGTTTCAGTGTGGTACCACATTACTACGTGATCCAAACCAGAATAACCCAGGATCTGTTCAACAAGTATGTTAAAAGTGCGAAAGCATGACCCTGATGAGGGCAAATCCCAGACCTATCCCAGACCTAACTTGCGTTGTCCTCTAAAATATTGATGGAAACCAGGTTTAATGGACTGATTCACTGTGGTACCACATTACTACGTGATCCAAACCAGAAAAAACCCTGGATCTGTTCAACAAGTATGTGAAAAACGCGAAACTATGAGCCTGATGAGGGCAAATCCCAGACCTATCCCAGACCTAAAATGCGTTATCCTCTAAAATATTTATCAAGACCAGGTTTAATTGAATGTTTCAGTGCGGTACCACATTACTACGTGATCCAATCCAGAAAAAGCCCAGGATCTGGCCATCAAGTATTAGAGATATGCGAAAGTATGACCCTGATGAGGGCAAATCCCAGGCCTAATCTAGACCTAACATGCGTCATCCTCTAAAATATTGATCGAAACTAGGTTTAATGGACTGTTTCAGCGTGGTACCACATTACTACGTGATCCAATCCAGAAAAAGACCAGGATCTAGCCATCAAGTATGAGAAATGTGCGAAAGTATGAGCCTGATGAGGGCAAATCCCAGACCTAACCAAGACCTAACATGCGTTATTCTCTAAAATATTGTTCGAAACCAGGTTTAATGGACTGTTTCAGTGTGGTACCACATTACTGCGTGATCCAATCCAGAAAAAGGCCAGGATCTAGCCATCAAGTATGAGAAATATGCGAAAGTATGAGCCTGCTGAGGGCAAATCCTAGACCTAACCCAGACCTATCATGAGCTATTCTCTAAAATATTGATCCAAACCAGGTTTAATGGACTCTTTCAGTGTGGTACCACATTAGTACATGATCCAAACCAGAATAAGCCAGGGATCTGTTCAACAAGTATGTGAAAAACGCGAAATTATGACCATGATGGGGGCAAATCCCAGGCCTAACCTAGACCTAGCATGCGTTATCCTCTAAAATATTCATCGAAACTAGGTTTAATGGACTGTTTCAGTGTGGTACCACATTACTACGTGATCCAAACCAGAATAACCCAGGATCTGTTCAACAAGTATGTTAAAGGTGCGAAAGCATGACCCTGATGAGGGCAAATCCCAGACCTATCCCAGACCTAACTTGCGTTGTCCTCTAAAATATTGATGGAAACCAGGTTTAATGGACTGTTTCATTGTGGTACCACATTACTACGTGATCCAAACCAGAATAACCCAGGATCTGTTCAACAAGTATGTTAAAAGTGCGAAAGCATGACCCTGATGAGGGCAAATCCCAGACCTAACCAAGACCTAACATGCGTTATTCTCTAAAATATTGGTCGAAACCAGGTTTAATGGACTGTTTCAGTGTAGTACCACATTACTGCGTGATCCAATCCAGAAAAAGCCCAGGATCTAGCCATCAAGTATGAGAAATATGCGAAAGTATGAGCCTGCTGAGGGCAAATCCTAGAAGTAACCCAGACCTATCATGAGCTATTCTCTAAAATATTTATCAAGACCAGATTTAATTGAATGTTTCAGTGTGGTACCACATTGCTACGTGATCCAGACCAGAAAAAAACCCAGGATATGGCCATCAAATTCGAGAAATATGCGAAAGTACGTGCCTGATGAGAGCAAATCCCAGACCTAACCAAGACCTAACATGCGTTATTCTCTAGAATATTGATCGAAACCAGGTTTAATGGACTGTTTCAGTGTGGTACCACATTACTGCGTGATCCAATCCAGAAAAAGCCCAGGATCTAGCCATCAAGTATGAGAAATATGCGAAAGTATGTGCCTGCTGGGGGCAAATCCTGGACCTAACCCAGACCTAACATGAGTTATTCTCTAAAATAATGATCCAAACCAAGTTTAATGGACTGTTTCAGTGTGTTACCATATTAGTACATGATCCAAACCAGAAAAAGCCCAGGATCTGGCCATCAAGTATAAGAGATATGCGAAAGTATGACCCTGATGAGGGCAAATCCCAGGCCTGATCTAGACCTAACATGCGTTATCCTCTAAAATATTGATCGAAACTAGGTTTAATGGACTGTTTCAGTGTGGTACCACATTACTACGTGATCCAAACCAGAATAACCCAGGATCTGTTCAACAAGTATGTTAAAAGTGCGAAAGCATGACCCTGATGAGGGCAAATCCCACACCTATCCCAGACCTAACTTGCGTTGTCCTCTAAAATATTGATGGAAACCAGGTTTATTGGACTGATTCAGTGTGGTACCACATTACTACGTGATCCAAACCAGAAAAAACCCTGGATCTGTTCAACAAGTATGTGAAAAACGCGAAACTATGAGCCTGATGAGGGCAAATCCCAGACCTCTCCCAGACCTAAAATGCGTTATCCTCTAAAATATTTATCAAGACCAGGTTTAATTGAATGTTACAGTGCGGTACCACATTACTACGTGATCCAATCCAGAAAAAGCCCAGGATCTGGCCATCAAGTATTAGAGATATGCGAAAGTATGACCCTGATGAGGGCAAATCCCAGGCCTAATCTAGACCTAACATGCGTCATCCTCTAAAATATTGATCGAAACTAGGTTTAATGGACTGTTTCAGCGTGGTACCACATTACTACGTCATCCAATCCAGAAAAAGACCAGGATCTAGCCATCAAGTATGAGAAATATGCGAAAGTATGAGCCTGCTGAGGGCAAATCCTAGACCTAACCCAGACCTATCATGAGCTATTCTCTAAAATATTGATCCAAACCAGGTTTAATGGACTGTCTCAGTGTGGTACCACATTAGTACATGATCCAATCCAGAAAAAGCCCAGGATCTAGCCATCAAGTATGAGAAATATGCGAAAGTATGAGCCTGCTGAGGGCAAATCCTAGACCTAACCCAGACCTATCATGAGCTATTCTCTAAAATATTGATCCAAACCAGGTTTAATGGACTGTCTCAGTGTGGTACCACATTAGTACATGATCCAAACCAGAATAAGCCAGGGATCTGTTCAACAAGTATGTGAAAATCGCGAAATTATGACCCTGATCGGGGCAAATCCCAAGCCTAACCTAGACCTAGCATGCGTTATCCTCTAAAATATTCATCGAAAATAGGTTTAATGGACTGTTTCAGTGTGGTACCACATTACTACGTGATCCAATCCAGAAAAAGCCCAGGATCTAGCCATCAAGTATGAGAAATGTGCGAAAGTGTGAGCCTGATGAGGGCAAATCCTAGACCTAACCCAGACCTAACATGCGTTATCCTCCGCAATATTTATCAAGACCAGGTCTAATTGAATGTTTCAGTGTGGTACCACATTACTACGTGATGCAAACCATAAAAAACCCAGGATATGTTCAACAAGTATGTGGAGAATGCGAAAGTATGTGTCTGATGAGGGCAAATCCCAGGCCTAACCTAGACATAACATACGTTATCCTCTAAAATATTCATCGAAACCAGGTTTAATGGACAGTTTCAGTGTGGTACCACATTACTACGGGATCCAAACCAGAAAAAGGCCAGAATCTGGCCGTCAGGTATGAGAAATATGCGAAAGTACGAGCCTGATGAGGGCAAATCCTAGACCTAACCCAGACCTATCATGAGCTATTCTCTAAAATATTGATCCAAACCAGGTTTAATGGACTGTTTCAGTGTGGCACCACATTAGTACATGATCCAAACCAGAATAAGCCAGGGATCTGTTCTACAAGTATGTGAAAAACCCGAAACTATGAGCCTGATGAGGGCAAATCCCAGACCTATCCCAGAATTCACATGCGTTATCCTCTAAAATATTGATCGAAACCAGGATTAATGGACTCTTTCAGTGTGGTACCACATTACTACGTGATCCAAACCAGAAAAAACCCAGGATATGTTCAACAAGTATCTGGAGAATGCGAAAGTATGTGCCTGATGAGAGCAAATCCCAGACCTAACCAAGACCTAGCATGCGTTATTCTCTAAAATATTCATCGAAACCAGGTTTAATGGACTGTTTCAGTGTGGTACCACGTTACTACGTGATCCAATCCAGAAAAAGCCCAGGATCTGGCCATCAAGTATAAGAAATATGCGAGAGTATGAGCCTGCTGAGAGCAAATCCTAGACCTAACCCAGACCTAACATGCGTTATCCTCTAAAATATTTATCAAGACCAGATTTAATTGAATGTTTCAGTGTGGTACCACATTGCTACGTGATCCAAACCAGAAAAAAACCCAGGATCTGGCCATCAAATACGAGAAATATGCGAAAGTACGTGCCTGATGAGAGCAAATCCCAGACCTAACCAAGACCTAACATGCGTTATTCTCTAGAATATTGATCGAAACCAGGTTTAATGGACTGTTTCAGTGTGGTACCACATTACTGCGTGATCCAATCCAGAAAAAGCCCAGGATCTAGCCATCAAGTATGAGAAATATGCGAAAGTATGTGCCTGCTGGGGGCAAATCCTGGACCTAACCCAGACCTAACATGAGTTATTCTCTAAAATAATGATCCAAACCAAGTTTAATGGACTGTTTCAGTGTGTTACCACGTTAGTACATGATCCAAACCAGAAAAAGCCCAGGATCTGGCCATCAAGTATAAGAGATATGCGAAAGTATGACCCTGATGAGGGCAAATCCCAGGCCTGATCTAGACCTAACATGCGTTATCCTCTAAAATATTGATCGAAACTAGGTTTAATGGACTGTTTCAGTGTGGTACCACATTACTACGTGATCCAAACCAGAATAACCCAGGATCTGTTCAACAAGTATGTTAAAAGTGCGAAAGCATGACCCTGATGAGGGCAAATCCCAGACCTATCCCAGACCTAACTTGCGTTGTCCTCTAAAATATTGATGGAAACCAGGTTTAATGGACTGATTCACTGTGGTACCACATTACTACGTGATCCAAACCAGAAAAAACCCTGGATCTGTTCAACAAGTATGTGAAAAACGCGAAACTATGAGCCTGATGAGGGCAAATCCCAGACCTATCCCAGACCTAAAATGCGTTATCCTCTAAAATATTTATCAAGACCAGGTTTAATTGAATGTTTCAGTGCGGTACCACATTACTACGTGATCCAATCCAGAAAAAGCCCAGGATCTGGCCATCAAGTATTAGAGATATGCGAAAGTATGACCCTGATGAGGGCAAATCCCAGGCCTAATCTAGACCTAACATGCGTCATCCTCTAAAATATTGATCGAAACTAGGTTTAATGGACTGTTTCAGCGTGGTACCACATTACTACGTGATCCAATCCAGAAAAAGACCAGGATCTAGCCATCAAGTATGAGAAATGTGCGAAAGTATGAGCCTGATGAGGGCAAATCCCAGACCTAACCAAGACCTAACATGCGTTATTCTCTAAAATATTGTTCGAAACCAGGTTTAATGGACTGTTTCAGTGTGGTACCACATTACTGCGTGATCCAATCCAGAAAAAGGCCAGGATCTAGCCATCAAGTATGAGAAATATGCGAAAGTATGAGCCTGCTGAGGGCAAATCCTAGACCTAACCCAGACCTATCATGAGCTATTCTCTAAAATATTGATCCAAACCAGGTTTAATGGACTCTTTCAGTGTGGTACCACATTAGTACATGATCCAAACCAGAATAAGCCAGGGATCTGTTCAACAAGTATGTGAAATACGCGAAATTATGACCATGATGGGGGCAAATCCCAGGCCTAACCTAGACCTAGCATGCGTTATCCTCTAAAATATTCATCGAAACTAGGTTTAATGGACTGTTTCAGTGTGGTACCACATTACTACGTGATCCAAACCAGAATAACCCAGGATCTGTTCAACAAGTATGTTAAAGGTGCGAAAGCATGACCCTGATGAGGGCAAATCCCAGACCTATCCCAGACCTAACTTGCGTTGTCCTCTAAAATATTGATGGAAACCAGGTTTAATGGACTGTTTCATTGTGGTACCACATTACTACGTGATCCAAACCAGAATAACCCAGGATCTGTTCAACAAGTATGTTAAAAGTGCGAAAGCATGACCCTGATGAGGGCAAATCCCAGACCTAACCAAGACCTAACATGCGTTATTCTCTAAAATATTGGTCGAAACCAGGTTTAATGGACTGTTTCAGTGTAGTACCACATTACTGCGTGATCCAATCCAGAAAAAGCCCAGGATCTAGCCATCAAGTATGAGAAATATGCGAAAGTATGAGCCTGCTGAGGGCAAATCCTAGAAGTAACCCAGACCTATCATGAGCTATTCTCTAAAATATTTATCAAGACCAGATTTAATTGAATGTTTCAGTGTGGTACCACATTGCTACGTGATCCAGACCAGAAAAAAACCCAGGATATGGCCATCAAATTCGAGAAATATGCGAAAGTACGTGCCTGATGAGAGCAAATCCCAGACCTAACCAAGACCTAACATGCGTTATTCTCTAGAATATTGATCGAAACCAGGTTTAATGGACTGTTTCAGTGTGGTACCACATTACTGCGTGATCCAATCCAGAAAAAGCCCAGGATCTAGCCATCAAGTATGAGAAATATGCGAAAGTATGTGCCTGCTGGGGGCAAATCCTGGACCTAACCCAGACCTAACATGAGTTATTCTCTAAAATAATGATCCAAACCAAGTTTAATGGACTGTTTCAGTGTGTTACCATATTAGTACATGATCCAAACCAGAAAAAGCCCAGGATCTGGCCATCAAGTATAAGAGATATGCGAAAGTATGACCCTGATGAGGGCAAATCCCAGGCCTGATCTAGACCTAACATGCGTTATCCTCTAAAATATTGATCGAAACTAGGTTTAATGGACTGTTTCAGTGTGGTACCACATTACTACGTGATCCAAACCAGAATAACCCAGGATCTGTTCAACAAGTATGTTAAAAGTGCGAAAGCATGACCCTGATGAGGGCAAATCCCACACCTATCCCAGACCTAACTTGCGTTGTCCTCTAAAATATTGATGGAAACCAGGTTTATTGGACTGATTCAGTGTGGTTCCACATTACTACGTGATCCAAACCAGAAAAAACCCTGGATCTGTTCAACAAGTATGTGAAAAACGCGAAACTATGAGCCTGATGAGGGCAAATCCCAGACCTCTCCCAGACCTAAAATGCGTTATCCTCTAAAATATTTATCAAGACCAGGTTTAATTGAATGTTACAGTGCGGTACCACATTACTACGTGATCCAATCCAGAAAAAGCCCAGGATCTGGCCATCAAGTATTAGAGATATGCGAAAGTATGACCCTGATGAGGGCAAATCCCAGGCCTAATCTAGACCTAACGTGCGTCATCCTCTAAAATATTGATCGAAACTAGGTTTAATGGACTGTTTCAGCGTGGTACCACATTACTACGTGATCCAATCCAGAAAAAGACCAGGATCTAGCCATCAAGTATGAGAAATATGCGAAAGTATGAGCCTGCTGAGGGCAAATCCTAGACCTAACCCAGACCTATCATGAGCTATTCTCTAAAATATTGATCCAAACCAGGTTTAATGGACTGTCTCAGTGTGGTACCACATTAGTACATGATCCAATCCAGAAAAAGCCCAGGATCTAGCCATCAAGTATGAGAAATATGCGAAAGTATGAGCCTGCTGAGGGCAAATCCTAGACCTAACCCAGACCTATCATGAGCTATTCTCTAAAATATTGATCCAAACCAGGTTTAATGGACTGTCTCAGTGTGGTACCACATTAGTACATGATCCAAACCAGAATAAGCCAGGGATCTGTTCAACAAGTATGTGAAAATCGCGAAATTATGACCCTGATCGGGGCAAATCCCAAGCCTAACCTAGACCTAGCATGCGTTATCCTCTAAAATATTCATCGAAAATAGGTTTAATGGACTGTTTCAGTGTGGTACCACATTACTACGTGATCCAATCCAGAAAAAGCCCAGGATCTAGCCATCAAGTATGAGAAATATGCGAAAGTATGAGCCTGCTGAGGGCAAATCCTAGACCTAACCCAGACCTATCATGAGCTATTCTCTAAAATATTGATCCAAACCAGGTTTAATGGACTGTCTCAGTGTGGTACCACATTAGTACATGATCCAAACCAGAATAAGCCAGGGATCCGTTCAACAAGTATGTGAAAATCGCGAAATTATGACCCTGATGGGGGCAAATCCCAGGCCTAACCTAGACCTAGCATGCGTTATCCTCTAAAATATTCATCGAAAATAGGTTTAATGGACTGTTTCAGTGTGGTACCACATTACTACGTGATCCAATCCAGAAAAAGCCCAGGATCTAGCCATCAAGTATGAGAAATGTGCGAAATTATGACCCTGATGGGGGCAAATCCCAGGCCTAACCTAGACCTAACATGGGTTATCCTCTAAAATATTTATCAAGACCAGATTTAGTTGAATGTTTCAGTGTGGTACTACATTGCTACGTGATCCAAACCAGAAAAAGGCCAGAATCTGGCCATCAGGTATGAGAAATATGCGAAAGTACGAGCCTGATGAGAGCAAATCCCAGACCTAACCTAGACCTAACATGAGTTATTCTCTAAAATATTCATCGAAACCAGGTTTAATGGACTTTTTCAGTGTGGTACCACATTACTACGTGATCCAAACCAGAAAAAACCCAGGATCCGTTCTACATGTATGTGAAGAATGCGAAAGTATGTGTCTGATGAGGGCAAATCCCAGGCCTAACCTAGACCTAACATGCGTTATCCTCCAAAATATTTATCAAGACCAGATTTAGTTGAATGTTTCAGTGTGGTACCACATTGCTACGTGATCCAAACCAGAAAAAACCCAGAATCTGTTCAAGAAGTATGTGAAAAACGCGTAACTATGAGTCTGATGAGGGCAAATCCCAGACCTATCCCAGACATAACACGCCTTATCCTCTAAAATATTGATCGAAACCAGGTTTAATGGACTGTTTCAGTGTGGTATCACATTACTGCGTGATCCAATCCAGAAAAAGCCCAGGATCTAGCCATCAAGTATGAGAAATATGCGAAAGTATGAGCCTATTCAGGGCAAATCCTAGAACTAACCCAGGCCTAACATGAGTTATTCTCTAAAATATTGATCCAAAACAGGTTTAATGGACTGTTTCAGTGTGGTACCACATTAGTACACGATCCAAACCAGAATAAGCCAGGGATCTGTTCAACAAGTATGTGAAAAACGCAAAAGTATGACCCTGATGAGGGCAAATCCCAGGCCTAACCTAGACCTAACATGCGCTATCCTCTAAAATATTCATTGAAACTAGGTTTAATGGACTGTTTCAGTGTGGTACCACATTACTACGTGATCCAAACCAGAAAAACCCTGGATCTGTTCAACAAGTATGTGAAAAGTATGCGAAAGTATGACCCTGATGAGGGCAAATCCCAGACCTATCCCAGACCTAACATGCGTTGTCCTCTAAAATATTGATGGAAACCAGGTTTAATGCACTTGTTCATTGTGGTACCACATTACTGCGTGATACAAACCAGAAAAACCCGGGATCTGTTCAACAAGTAAGTGAAATATGCGAAAGTATGACCCTGATGAGGGCAAATCCCAGACCTAACCATGACCTAACATGCGTTATTCTCTAAAATATTGATCGAAACCAGGTTTAATGGCCTGTTTCAGTGTGGTACCACATTACTACGTGATCCAAACCAGAAAAAACCCAGGATCTGTTCTACAAGTATGTGAAAAACCCGAAACTATGAGCCTGATGAGGGAAAACCCCAGACCTAACCATGACCTAACATGCGTTATTCTCTAAAATATTGATCGAAACCAGGTTTAATGGACTGTTTCAGTGTGGTACCACATTAGTACACGATCCAAACCAGAATAAGCCAGGGATCTGTTCAACAAGTATGTGAAAAACGCGAAAGTATGACCCTGATGAGGGCAAATCCCAGGCCTAACCTAGACCTAACATGCGCTATCCTCAAAAATATTCATTGAAACTAGGTTTAATGGACTGTTTCAGTGTGGTACCACATTACTACGTGATCCAAACCAGAAAAACCCAGGATCTGTTCAACAAGTATGTGAAATATGCGAAAGTATGACCCTGATGAGGGCAAATCCCAGACCTAACCATGACCTAACATGCGTTATTCTCTAAAATATTGATCGAAACCAGGTTTAATGGCCTGTTTCAGTGTGGTACCACATTACTACGTGATCCAAACCAGAAAAAACCCAGGATCTGTTCTACAAGTATGTGATAAACCCGAAACTACGAGCCTGATGAGGGAAAACCCCAGACCTATCTCAGACTTCACATGCGTTATCCTCTAAAATATTGATCGAAACCAGGTTTAATGGCCTGTTTCAGTGTGGTACCACATTACTACGTGATCCAAACCAGAAAAAACCCAGGATCTGTTCTACAAGTATGTGAAAAACCCGAAACTATGAGCCTGATGAGGGAAAACCCCAGACCTATCTCAGACTTCACATGCGTTATCCTCTAAAATATTGATCGAAACCAGGTTTAATGGCCTGTTTCAGTGTGGTACCACATTAGTACACGATCCAAACCAGAATAAGCCAGGGATCTGTTCAACAAGTATGTGAAAAACGCGAAAGTATGACCCTGATGAGGGCAAATCCCAGGCCTAACCCAGACCTAACATGCGATATCCTCTAAAATATTGATCGATACTAGGTTTAATGGACTGTTTCAGAGTGGTAACACATTACTGCGTGATCCAATCCAGAAAAAGCCCAGGATCTAGCCATCAAGTATGAGAAATATGCGAAAGTATGAGCCTATTCAGGGCAAATCCTAGAACTAACCCAGGCCTAACATGAGTTATTCTCTAAAATATTGATCCAAACCAGGTTTAATGGACTGTTTCAGTGTGGTACCACATTACTACGTGATCCAAACCAGAAAAACCCAGGATCTGTTCAACAAGTATGTGAAAAGTATGCGAAAGTATGACCCTGATGAGGGCAAATCCCAGACCTATCTCAGACTTCACATGCGTTATCCTCTAAAATATTGATCGAAACCAGGTTTAATGGACTGTTTCAGTGTAGTACCACATTACTACGTGATCCAAACCAGAAAAAGCCAGGGATCTGTTCATCAAGCATGTGAAAAATGCGAAAGTATGTGTCTGATAAAGGCAAATCCCAGGCCCAACATAGACGTAACATGCGTTATCTCCTAAAATATTGATCGAAACCAGGTTTAATTGAATGTTTCAGTGTGGTACCACATTACTACGTGATCCAAACCAGAAAAAGCCAGGGATCTGTTCATCAAGTATGTGAAAAATGCGAAAGTATGTGTCTGATGAAGGCAAATCACAGGACCAACCTAGACATAACATGCGTTATCTCCTAACATATTGATCGAAACCAGGTTTAATTGAATGTTTCAGTGTGATACCACATTACGACGTGATCCAATCCAGAAAAAACCCAGGATCTGTTCAACAAGTATGTGGAGAATGCGAAAGTATGTGTCTGATCAGGGTAAATCCCAGGCCTAACCTAGACATAACATGCGTTATCCTGTAAAATATTCATCGAAACCAGGTTTAATGGACTGTTCCAGTGTGGTACCACATTACTACGTGATCCAATCCAGAAAAAGCCCAGGATCTAGCCCTCATGTATGAGAAATGTGCGAAAGTACGAGCCTGGTGAGAGCAAATCCCAGACCTAACCTAGACCTAACATGAGTTATTCTCTAAAATAGTCATCGAAACCAGGTTTAATGGACTTTTTCAGTATGGTACCACATTACTACGTGATCCAAACCAGAAAAAACCCAGGATCCGTTCTACATGTATGTGAAGAATAAGAAAGTATGTGTCTGATGAGGGTAAATCCCAGGCCTAACCTAGACCTAACATGCGTTATCCTCTATAATATTTATCAAGACCAGGTCTAATTGAATGTTTCAGTGTGGTACCACATTACTACGTGATCCAAACCAGAAAAAACCCAGGATCCGTTCTACATGTATGTGAAGAATACGAAAGTATGTGTCTGATGAGGGCAAATCCCAGGCCTAACCTAGACATAACATGCGTTATCCTCTGAAATATTCATCGAAACCAGGTTTAATGGACTGTTTCCGTGTGGTACCACATTACTACGGGATCCAAACCTGAAAAGGCCAGAATCTGGCCATCAAGTATGAGAAATATGCGAAAGTACGAGCCTGATGAGAGCAAATCCCAGACCTAACCTAGACCTAACATGAGTTATTCTCTAAAATAGTCATCGAAACCAGGTTTAATGGACTTTTTCAGTATGGTACCACATTACTACGTGATCCAAACCAGAAAAAACCCAGGATCCGTTCTACATGTATGTGAAGAATAAGAAAGTATGTGTCTGATGAGGGTAAATCCCAGGCCTAACCTAGACCTAACATGCGTTATCCTCTATAATATTTATCAAGACCAGGTCTAATTGAATGTTTCAGTGTGGTACCACATTACTACGTGATCCAAACCAGAAAAAACCCAGGATCCGTTCTACATGTATGTGAAGAATACGAAAGTATGTGTCTGATGAGGGCAAATCCCAGGCCTAACCTAGACATAACATGCGACATCCTCTAAAATATTGATCGAAACTAGGTTTAATGGACTGTTTCAGTGTGGTACCACATTAGTACACGATCCAAACCAGAATAAGCCAGGGATCTGTTCGACAAGTATGTGAAAAACCCGAAACTATGAGCCTGATGAGGGAAAACCCCAGACCTATCTCAGACTTCACATGCGTTATCCTCTAAAATATTGATCGAAACCAGGTTTAATGGACTGTTTCAGTGTGGTACCACATTACTACGTGATCCAAACCAGAAAAAGCCAGGGATCTGTTCATCAAGTATGTGAAAAATGCGAAAGTATGTGTCTGATGAAGGCAAATCCCAGGCCCAACCTAGACATAACATGCGTTATCTCCTAAAATATTGTTCGAAACCAGGTTTAATTGAATGTTTCAGTGTGATACCACATTACGACGTGATCCAATCCAGAAAAAACCCAGGATCTGTTCAACAAGTATGTGGAGAATGCAAAAGTATGTGTCTGATCAGGGTAAATCCCAGGCCTAACCTGGACATAACATGCGTTATCCTGTAAAATATTCATCGAAACCAGGTTTAATGGACTGTTTCAGTGTGGTACCACATTACTACGTGATCCAATCCAGAAAAAGCCCAGGATCTAGCCATCAAGTATGAGAAATGTGCGAAAGTATGAGCCTGTGGAGGGCAAATCCTAGACCTAACCCAGACCTAACATGCGTTATCCTCTAAAATATTTATCAAGACCAGGTCTAATTGAATGTTTCAGTGTGGTACCACATTACTACGTGATCCAAACCAGAAAAAACCCAGGATATGTTCAACAAGTATGTGGAGAATGCGAAAGTATGACCCTGATGAGGGCAAATCCCAGACCTAACCATGACCTAACATGCGTTATTCTCTAAAATATTGATCGAAACCAGGTTTAATGGACTGTTTCAGTGTGGTACCACATTACTACGTGATCCAAACCAGAAAAAACCCAGGATCTGTTCTACAAGTATGTGAAAAACCCGAAACTATGAGCCTGATGAGGGAAAATCCCAGACCTATCTCAGACTTCACATGCGTTATCCTCTAACATATTGATCGAAACCAGGTTTAATGGACTGTTTCAGTGTGGTACCACATTACTACGTGATCCAAACCAGAAAAAGCCAGGGATCTGTTCATCAAGTATGTGAAAAATGCGAAAGTATGTGTCTGATGAAGGCAAATCCCAGGCCCAACCTAGACATAACATGCGTTATCTCCTAAAATATTGTTCGAAACCAGGTTTAATTGAATGTTTCAGTGTGATACCACATTACTACGTGATCCAATCCAGAAAAAGCCCAGGATCTAGCCATCAAGTATGAGAAATGTGCGAAAGTATGAGCCTGTGGAGGGCAAATCCAAGACCTAACCCAGACCTAACATGCGTTATCCTCTAAAATATTTATCAAGACCAGGTCTAATTGAATGTTTCAGTGTGGTACCACATTACTACGTGATCCAAGCCAGAAAAAAACCCAGGATCTGTACAACTAGTATGTGCGGAATGCGAAAGTATGACCCTGATGAGGGCAAATCCCAGACCTAACCATGTCCTAACATGCGTTATTCTCTAAAATATTGATCGAAACCAGGTTTAATGGACTGTTTCAGTGTGGTACCACATTACTACGTGATCCAAACCAGAAAAACCCAGGATCTGTTCTACAAGTATGTGAAAAACCCGAAACTATGAGCCTGATGAGGGCAAATCCCAGACCTATCCCAGATTTCACATGCGTTATCCTCTAAAATATTGATCGAAACCAGGTTTAATAGACTGTTTCAGTGTGGTACCACATTACTACGTGATCCAAACCAGAAAAAACCCAGAATCTGTTCAACAAGTATGTGAAAAACGCGAAAGTACGAGCCTGATGAGAGCAAATCCCAGACCTAACCTAGACCTAACATAAGTTATTCTCTAAAATATTCATCGAAACCAGGTTTAATGGACTTTTTCAGTGTGGTGCCACATTACTACTTGATCCAAACCAGAAAAAGCCCAGAATCTGGCCATCAACTATGAGAAATATGCGAAAGTACGAGCCTGATGAGAGCAAATCCCAGACCTAACCAAGACCTAACATAAGTTATTCTCTAAAATATTCATCGAAACCAGGTTTACTGGACTTTTTCAGTGTGGTGCCACATTACTACTTGATCAAAACCAGAAAAAGCCCAGAATCTGGCCATCAACTATGAGAAATATGCGAAAGTACGAGCCTGATGAGAGCAAATCCCAGACCTAACCAAGACCTAACATGCGTTATTCTCTAAAATATTCATCGAAACCAGGTTTAATGGACTGTTTCAGTGTGGTACCACGTTACTACGTGATCCAATCCAGAAAAAGCCCAGGATCTAGGCATCAAGTATGAGAAATGTGCGAAAGTATGAGCCTGTGGAGGGCAAATCCTAGACCTAACCCAGACCTAACATGCGTTATCCTCTAAAATATTTATCAAGACCAGGTCTAATTGAATGTTTCAGTGTGGTACCACATTACTACGTGATCCAAACCAGAGAAAACCCAAGATATGTTCAACAAGTATGTGGAGAATGCGAAAGTATGTGTCTGATGAGGGCAAATCCCAGGCCTAACCTAGACATAACATGCGTTATCCTCTGAAATATTCATCGAAACCAGGTTTAATGGACTGTTTCCGTGTGGTACCACATTACTACGTGATCCAAGCCAGAAAAAAACCCAGGATCTGTACAACTAGAATGTGAGGAATGCGAAAGTATGAGCCCGACGATGGCAAATCCCAGACCTATCCCCGACACAACTTGCGTTATCGTCTAAAATATTGACCAAAACCTGTTTTAATTGACTGTTTCAGTGTGGTGCCACATTACTACGTGATCCAAACCAGAAAAAGCCCAGAATCTGGCCATCAACTATGAGAAATATGCGAAAGTACGAGCCTGATGAGAGCAAATCCCAGACCTAACCAAGACCTAACATGCGTTATTCTCTAAAATATTGTTCGAAACCAGGTTTAATGGACTGTTTCAGTGTGGTACCACATTACAACGTGATCCAAACCAGAAAAAACCCAGAATCTGTTCAACAAGTATGTGAAAGACGCGAAACTATGAGCCTGATGAGGGCAAATCCCAGACCTATCCCAGACATAACATGCGTTATCCTCTAAAATATTCACCGAAACTAGGTTTAATGAACTGTTTCAGTGTGGTAACACATTACTGCGTGATGCAATCCAGAAAAAGCCCAGGATCTAGCCATCAAGTATGAGAAATATGCGAAAGTATGACCCTGATGATGGCAAATCCCAGACCTAACCGTGACCTAACATGCGTTATTCTCTAAAATATTGATCGAAACCAGGTTTAATGGACTGTTTCAGTGTGGTACCACATTACTACGTGATCCAAACCAGAAAAAACCCAGGATCTGTTCTACAAGTATGTGAAAACCCGAAACTATGAGCCTGATGAGGGAAAATCCCAGACCTATCTCAGACTTCACATGCGTTATCTCCTAAAATATTGATCGAAACCAGGTTTAATTGAATGTTTCAGTGTGATACCACATTACGACGTGATCCAATCCAGAAAAAACCCAGGATCTGTTCTACAAGTATGTGAAAAACGCGAAAGTATGACCCTGATGAGGGCAAATCCCAGGCCTAACCTAGACCTAACATTCGTTATCCTCTAAAATATTCATTGAAACTAGGTTTAATGGACTGTTTCAGTGTGGTACCACATTGCTACGTGATCCAGACCAGAAAAACCCAGGATCTGTTCATCAAGTATGTGAAGAATGCGAAAGTATGTGTCTGATGAAGGCAAATCCCAGGCCCAACCTAGACATAACATGCGTTATCTCCTGAAATATTGTTCGAAACCAGGTTTAATTGAATGTTTCAGTGTGATACCACATTACGACGTGATCCAATCCAGAAAAAACCCAGGATCTGTTCAACAAGTATGTGGAGAATGCGAAAGTATGTGTCTGATCAGGGTAAATCCCAGGCCTAACCTAGACATAACATGCGTTATCCTGTAAAATATTCATCGAAACCAGGTTTAATGGACTGTTTCGGTGTGGTACCACATTACTACGTGATCCAATCCAGAAAATGCCCAGGATCTAGCCATCTAGTATGAGAAATGTGCGAAAGTATGAGCCTGTGGAGGGCAAATCCTAGACCTAACCCAGACCTAACATGCGTTATCCTCTAAAATATTTATCAAGACCAGGTCTAATTGAATGTTTCAGTGTGGTACCACATTACTACGTGATCCAAACCAGAAAAAACCCAGGATATGTTCAACAAGTATGTGGAGAATGCGAAAGTATGTGTCTGATGAGGGCAAATCCCAGGCCTAACCTAGACATAACATGCGTTATCCACTGAAATATTCATCGAAACCAGGTTTAACGGACTGTTTCCGTGTGGTACCACATTACTACGTTATCCAAGCCAGAAAAAAACCCAGGATCTGTACAACTAGTATGTGCGGAATGCGAAAGTAGGACCCTGATGAGGGCAAATCCCAGACCTAACCATGTCCTAACATGCGTTATTCTCTAAAATATTGATCGAAACCAGGTTTAATGGACTGTTTCAGTGTGGTACCACATTACTACGTGATCCAAACCAGAAAAAACCCAGGATCTGTTCTACAAGTATGTGAAAAACCCGAAACTATGAGCCTGATGAGGGCAAATCCCAGACCTATCCCAGACTTCACATGCGTTATCCTCTAAAATATTGATCGAAACCAGGTTTAATGGACTGTTTCAGTGTGGTACCACATTACTACGTGATCCAAACCAGAAAAAACCCAGGATATGTTCAACAAGTATCTGGAGAATGCAAAAGTATGTGCCTGAGGAGAGCAAATCCCAAACCTAACCAAGACCTAACATGCGTTATTCTCTAAAATATTCATCGAAACCAGGTTTAATGGACTGTTTCAGTGTGGTACCACGTTACTACGTGATCCAATCCAGAGAAAATCCAGAATCTGTTCAACAAGTATGTGAAAAACGCGAAAGTACGAGCCTGATGAGAGCAAATCCCAGACCTAACCTAGACCTAACATAAGTTATTCTCTAAAATATTCATCGAAACCAGGTTTAATGGACTTTTTCAGTGTGGTGCCACATTACTACGTGATCCAAACCAGAAAAAGCCCAGAATCTGGCCATCAACTATGAGAAATATGCGAAAGTACGAGCCTGATGAGAGCAAATCCCAGACCTAACCAAGACCTAACACGCGTTATTCTCTAAAATATTGTTCGAAACCAGGTTTAATGGACTGTTTCAGTGTGGTACCACATTACTACGTGATCCAAACCAGAAAAAACCCAGGATATGTTCAACAAGTATCTGGAGAATGCGAAAGTATGTGCCTGAGGAGAGCAAATCCCAACCCTAACCAAGACCTAACATGCGTTATTCTCTAAAATATTGATCGAAACCAGGTTTAATGGACTGTTTCAGTGTGGTACCACATTACTACGTGATCCAAACCAGAAAAACCCAGGATCTGTTCTACAAGTATGTGAAAAACCCGAAACTATGAGCCTGATGAGGGCAAATCCCAGCCCTATCCCAGACTTCACATGCGTTATCCTCTAAAATATTCACCGAAACTAGGTTTAATGAACTGTTTCAGTGTGGTAGCACATTACTGCGTGATGCAATCCAGAATAAGCCCAGGATCTAGCCATCAAGTATGAGAAATATGCGAAAGTATGAGCCTATTCAGGGCAAATCCTAGAACTAACCCAGGCCTAACATGAGTTATTCTCTAAAATATTGATCCAAACCAGGTTTAATGGACTGTTTCAGTGTGGTACCACATTAGTACACGAACCAAACCAGAATAAGCCAGGGATCTGTTCAACAAGTATGTGAAAAATGCGAAAGTATGTCCCTGATGAGGGCAAATCCCAGACCTAACCATGACCTAACATGCGTTATTCTCTAAAATATTGATCGAAACCAGGTTTAATGGACTGTTTCAGTGTGGTACCACCTTACTACGTGATCCAAACCAGAAAAACCCAGGATCTGTTCAACAAGTATGTGAAAAATGCGAAAGTATGTCCCTGATGAGGGCAAATCCCAGACCTATCCCAGACCTAACTTGCGTTGTCCTCTAAAATATTGATGGAAACCAGGTTTAATGCACTAGTTCATTGTGGTACCACATTACTGCGTGATACAAACCAGAAAAACCCAGGATCTGTTCAACAAGTATGTGAAATATACGAAAGTATGACCCAGATGAGGGCAAATCCCAGACCTAACGATGACCTAACATGCGTTATTCTCTAAAATATTGATCGAAACCAGGTTTAATGGACTGTTTCAGTGTGGTACCACGTTACTACGTGATCCAAACCAGAAAAAGCCAGGGATCCGTTCATCAAGTATGTGAAAAATGCGAAAGTATGCGTCTGATGAAGGCAAATCCCAGGCCCAACCTAGACATAACATGCGCTATCCTCTGAAATATTCATCGAAACCAGGTTTAATGGACTGTTTCCGTGTGGTACCACATTACTACGGGATCCAAACCAGAAAAGGCCAGAATCTGGCCATCAAGTACGAGAAATATGCGAAAGTACGAGCCTGATGAGAGCAAATCCCAGACCTAACCTAGACCTAACATGAGTTATTCTCTAAAATATTCATCGAAACCAGGTTTAATGGACTTTTTCAGTGTGGTACCAAATTACTACGTGATCCAAACCAGAAAAAACCCACGATCCGTTCTACATGTATGTGAAGAATGCGAAAGTATGTGTCTGATGAGGGCAAATCCCAGGAATAACCTAGACCTAACATGCGTTATCCTCTAAAATATTTATCAAGACCAGATTTAGTTGAATGTTTCAGTTTGGTACCACATTACTACGTGATCCAAACCAGAAAAAACCCAGAATCTGTTCAACAAGTATGTGAAAAACGCGAAACTATGAGCCTGATGAGGGCAAATCCCAGACCTATCTCAGACTTCACATGCGTTATCCTCTAAAATATTGATCGAAACCAGGTTTAATGGACTGTTTCAGTGTGGTACCACGTTACTACGTGATCCAAACCAGAAAAAGCCAGGGATCTGTTCATCAAGTATGTGAAAAATGCGAAAGTATGTGTCTGATGAAGGTAAATCCCAGGCCCAACATAGACATAACATGCGTTATCCTCTAAAATATTTATCAAGACCAGATTTAGTTGAATGTTTCAGTGTGGTACCACATTACTACGTGATCCAAACCAGAAAAAACCCAGAATCTGTTCCACAAGTATGTGAAAAACGCGTAACTATGAGCCTGATGAGGGCAAATCCCAGACCTATCCCAGACATAACATGCGTTATCCTCTAAAATATTGATCGAAACCAGGTTTAATGGACTGTTTCAGTGTGGTACCACAATACTGCGTGATCCAAACCAGAAAAAGCCAGGGATCTGTTCATCAAGTATGTGAAAAATGCGAAAGTATGTGTCTGATGAAGGCAAATCCCAGACCCAACCTAGACATAACATGCGTTATCTCCTAAAATATTGATCGAAACCAGGTTTAATTGAATGTTTCAGTGTGATACCACATTACGACGTGATCCAATCCAGAAAAAACCCAGGATCTGTTCAACAAGTATGTGGAGAATGCGAAAGTATGTGTCTGATCAGGGTAAATCCCAGGCCTAACCTAGACATAACATGCGTTATCCTGTAAAATATTCATCGAAACCAGGTTTAATGGACTGTTTCAGTGTGGTACCACATTACTACGTGATCCAATCCAGAAAAAGCCCAGGATCTAGCCATCAAGTATGAGAAATGTGCGAAAGTATGAGCCTGTGGAGGGCAAATCCTAGACCTAACCCAGACCTAACATGCGTTATCCTCTAAAATATTTATCAAGACCAGGTCTAATTGAATGTTTCAGTGTGGTACCACATTACTACGTGGTCCAAACCAGAAAAAACCCAGGATATGTTCAACAAGTATGTGGAGAATGCGAAAGTATGTGTCTGATGAGGGCAAATCCCAGACCTATCCCAGACATAACATGCGTTATCCTCTAAAATATTGATCGAAACCAGGTTAAATGGACTGTTTCCGTGTGGTACCACATTACTACGGGATCCAAACCAGAAAAGGCCAGAATCTGGCCATCAAGTATGAGAAATATGCGAAAGTACGAGCCTGATGGGAGCAAATCCCAGACATAACCTAGACCTAACATGAGTTATTCTCTAAAATATTCATCGAAACCAGGTTTAATGGACTTTTTCAGTGTGGTGCCACATTACTACGTGATCCAAAAAAGAAAAAACCCAGGATATGTTCAACAAGTATGTGGAGAATGCGAAAGTATGTGTCTGATGAGGGCAAATCCCAGGCCTAACCTAGACATAACATGCGTTATCCTCTGAAATATTCATCGAAACCAGGTTTAATGGACTGTTTCCGTGTGGTACCACATTACTACGGGATCCAAACCAGAAAAAGCCCAGAATCTGTTCCACAAGTATGTGAAAAACGCGTAACTATGAGCCTGATGAGGGCAAATCCCAGACCTATCCCAGACATAACATGCGTTATCCTCTAAAATATTGATCGAAACCAGGTTTAATGGACTGTTTCAGTGTGGTACCACAATACTGCGTGATCCAAACCAGAAAAAGCCAGGGATCTGTTCATCAAGTATGTGAAAAATGCGAAAGTATGTGTCTGATGAAGGCAAATCCCAGGCCCAACCTAGACATAACATGCGTTATCTCCTAAAATATTGATCGAAACCAGGTTTAATTGAATGTTTCAGTGTGATACCACATTACGACGTGATCCAATCCAGAAAAAACCCAGGATCTGTTCAACAAGTATGTGGAGAATGCGAAAGTATGTGTCTGATCAGGGTAAATCCCAGGCCTAACCTAGACATAACATGCGTTATCCTGTAAAATATTCATCGAAACCAGGTTTAATGGACTGTTTCAGTGTGGTACCACATTACTACGTGATCCAATCCAGAAAAAGCCCAGGATCTAGCCATCAAGTATGAGAAATGTGCGAAAGTATGAGCCTGTGGAGGGCAAATCCTAGACCTAACCCAGACCTAACATGCGTTATCCTCTAAAATATTTATCAAGACCAGGTCTAATTGAGTGTTTCAGTGTGGTACCACATTAGTACGTGGTCCAAACCAGAAAAAACCCAGGATATGTTCAACAAGTATGTGGAGAATGCGAAAGTATGTGTCTGATGAGGGCAAATCCCAGACCTATCCCAGACATAACATGCGTTATCCTCTAAAATATTGATCGAAACCAGGTTAAATGGACTGTTTCCGTGTGGTACCACATTACTACGGGATCCAAACCAGAAAAGGCCAGAATCTGGCCATCAAGTATGAGAAATATGCGAAAGTACGAGCCTGATGGGAGCAAATCCCAGACATAACCTAGACCTAACATGAGTTATTCTCTAAAATATTCATCGAAACCAGGTTTAATGGACTTTTTCAGTGTGGTGCCACATTACTACGTGATCCAAAAAAGAAAAAACCCAGGATATGTTCAACAAGTACGTGGAGAATGCGAAAGTATGTGTCTGATGAGGGCAAATCCCAGGCCTAACCTAGACATAACATGCGTTATCCTCTGAAATATTCATCGAAACCAGGTTTAATGGACTGTTTCCGTGTGGTACCACATTACTACGGGATCCAAACCAGAAAAAGCCCAGGATCTAGCCATCAAGTATGAGAAATGTGCGAAAGTATGAGCCTGTGGAGGGCAAATCCTAGACCTAACCCAGACCTAACATGCGTTATCCTCTAAAATATTTATCAAGACCAGGTCTAATTGAATGTTTCAGTGTGGTACCACATTACTACGTGATCCAAACCAGAAAAAACCCAGGATATGTTCAACAAGTATGTGGAGAATGCGAAAGTATGACCCTGATGAGGGCAAATCCCAGACCTAACCATGACCTAACATGCGTTATTCTCTAAAATATTGATCGAAACCAGGTTTAATGGACTGTTTCAGTGTGGTACCACATTACTACGTGATCCAAACCAGAAAAAACCCAGGATCTGTTCTACAAGTATGTGAAAAACCCGAAACTATGAGCCTGATGAGGGAAAATCCCAGACCTATCTCAGACTTCACATGCGTTATCCTCTAACATATTGATCGAAACCAGGTTTAATGGACTGTTTCAGTGTGGTACCACATTACTACGTGATCCAAACCAGAAAAAGCCAGGGATCTGTTCATCAAGTATGTGAAAAATGCGAAAGTATGTGTCTGATGAAGGCAAATCCCAGGCCCAACCTAGACATAACATGCGTTATCTCCTAAAATATTGTTCGAAACCAGGTTTAATTGAATGTTTCAGTGTGATACCACATTACGACGTGATCCAATCCAGAAAAAACCCAGGATCTGTTCAAAAAGTATGTGGAGAATGCAAAAGTATGTGTCTGATCAGGGTAAATCCCAGGCCTAACCTAGACATAACATGCGTTATCCTGTAAAATATTCATCGAAACCAGGTTTAATGGACTGTTTCAGTGTGGTACCACATTACTACGTGATCCAATCCAGAAAAAGCCCAGGATCTAGCCATCAAGTATGAGAAATGTGCGAAAGTATGAGCCTGTGGAGGGCAAATCCTAGACCTAACCCAGACCTAACATGCGTTATCCTCTAAAATATTTATCAAGACCAGGTCTAATTGAATGTTTCAGTGTGGTACCACATTACTACGTGATCCAAGCCAGAAAAAAACCCAGGATCTGTACAACTAGTATGTGCGGAATGCGAAAGTAGGACCCTGATGAGGGCAAATCCCAGACCTAACCATGTCCTAACATGCGTTATTCTCTAAAATATTGATCGAAACCAGGTTTAATGGACTGTTTCAGTGTGGTACCACATTACTACGTGATCCAAACCAGAAAAACCCAGGATCTGTTCTACAAGTATGTGAAAAACCCGAAACTATGAGCCTGATGAGGGCAAATCCCAGACCTATCCCAGATTTCACATGCGTTATCCTCTAAAATATTGATCGAAACCAGGTTTAATAGACTGTTTCAGTGTGGTACCACATTACTACGTGATCCAAACCAGAAAAAACCCAGAATCTGTTCAACAAGTATGTGAAAAACGCGAAAGTACGAGCCTGATGAGAGCAAATCCCAGACCTAACCTAGACCTAACATAAGTTATTCTCTAAAATATTCATCGAAACCAGGTTTAATGGACTTTTTCAGTGTGGTGCCACATTACTACTTGATCCAAACCAGAAAAAGCCCAGAATCTGGCCATCAACTATGAGAAATATGCGAAAGTACGAGCCTGATGAGAGCAAATCCCAGACCTAACCAAGACCTAACATAAGTTATTCTCTAAAATATTCATCGAAACCAGGTTTACTGGACTTTTTCAGTGTGGTGCCACATTACTACTTGATCAAAACCAGAAAAAGCCCAGAATCTGGCCATCAACTATGAGAAATATGCGAAAGTACGAGCCTGATGAGAGCAAATCCCAGACCTAACCAAGACCTAACATGCGTTATTCTCTAAAATATTCATCGAAACCAGGTTTAATGGACTGTTTCAGTGTGGTACCACGTTACTACGTGATCCAATCCAGAAAAAGCCCAGGATCTAGGCATCAAGTATGAGAAATGTGCGAAAGTATGAGCCTGTGGAGGGCAAATCCTAGACCTAACCCAGACCTAACATGCGTTATCCTCTAAAATATTTATCAAGACCAGGTCTAATTGAATGTTTCAGTGTGGTACCACATTACTACGTGATCCAAACCAGAAAAAGCCCAGAATCTGGCCATCAACTATGAGAAATATGCGAAAGTACGAGCCTGATGAGAGCAAATCCCAGACCTAACCAAGACCTAACATGCGTTATTCTCTAAAATATTCATCGAAACCAGGTTTAATGGACTGTTTCAGTGTGGTACCACGTTACTACGTGATCCAATCCAGAAAAAGCCCAGGATCTAGGCATCAAGTATGAGAAATGTGCGAAAGTATGAGCCTGTGGAGGGCAAATCCTAGACCTAACCCAGACCTAACATGCGTTATCCTCTAAAATATTTATCAAGACCAGGTCTAATTGAATGTTTCAGTGTGGTAACACATTACTGCGTGATGCAATCCAGAAAAAGCCCAGGATCTAGCCATCAAGTATGAGAAATATGCGAAAGTATGAGCCTATTCAGGGCAAATCCTAGAACTAACCCAGGCCTAACATGAGTTATTCTCTAAAATATTGATCCAAACCAGGTTTAATGGACTGTCTCAGTGTGGTACCACATTAGTACAAGATCCAAACCAGAATAAGCCAGGGATCTGTTCAACAAGTATGTGAAAAACGCGAAAGTATGACCCTGATGAGGCAAATCCCAGGCCTAACCTAGACCTAACATGCGTTATCCTCTAAAATATTCATTGAAACTAGGTTTAATGGACTGTTTCAGTGTGGTACCACATTTCTACGTGATCCAAACCAGAAAAACCCAGGATCTGTTCAACAAGTATGTGAAAAATGCGAAAGTATGACCCTGATGATGGCAAATCCCAGACCTAACCGTGACCTAACATGCGTTATTCTCTAAAATATTGATCGAAACCAGGTTTAATGGACTGTTTCAGTGTGGTACCACATTACTACGTGATCCAAACCAGAAAAAACCCAGGATCTGTTCTACAAGTATGTGAAAACCCGAAACTATGAGCCTGATGAGGGAAAATCCCAGACCTATCTCAGACTTCACATGCGTTATCTCCTAAAATATTGATCGAAACCAGGTTTAATTGAATGTTTCAGAGTGATACCACATTACGACGTGATCCAATCCAGAAAAAACCCAGGATCTGTTCTACAAGTATGTGAAAAACGCGAAAGTATGACCCTGATGAGGGCAAATCCCAGGCCTAACCTAGACCTAACATTCGTTATCCTCTAAAATATTCATTGAAACTAGGTTTAATGGACTGTTTCAGTGTGGTACCACATTGCTACGTGATCCAAACCAGAAAAACCCAGGATCTGTTCATCAAGTATGTGAAGAATGCGAAAGTATGTGTCTGATGAAGGCAAATCCCAGGCCCAACCTAGACATAACATGCGTTATCTCCTAAAATATTGTTCGAAACCAGGTTTAATTGAATGTTTCAGTGTGATACCACATTACGACGTGATCCAATCCAGAAAAAACCCAGGATCTGTTCAACAAGTATGTGGAGAATGCGAAAGTATGTGTCTGATCAGGGTAAATCCCAGGCCTAACCTAGACATAACATGCGTTATCCTGTAAAATATTCATCGAAACCAGGTTTAATGGACTGTTTCGGTGTGGTACCACATTACTACGTGATCCAATCCAGAAAAAGCCCAGGATCTAGCCATCTAGTATGAGAAATGTGCGAAAGTATGAGCCTGTGGAGGGCAAATCCTAGACCTAACCCAGACCTAACATGCGTTATCGTCTAAAATATTTATCAAGACCAGGTCTAATTGAATGTTTCAGTGTGGTACCACATTACTACGTGATCCAAACCAGAAAAAACCCAGGATATGTTCAACAAGTATGTGGAGAATGCGAAAGTATGTGTCTGATGAGGGCAAATCCCAGGCCTAACCTAGACATAACATGCGTTATCCACTGAAATATTCATCGAAACCAGGTTTAACGGACTGTCTCCGTGTGGTACCACATTACTACGTGATCCAAGCCAGAAAAAAACCCAGGATCTGTACAACTAGTATGTGCGGAATGCGAAAGTAGGACCCTGATGAGGGCAAATCCCAGACCTAACCATGTCCTAACATGCGTTATTCTCTAAAATATTGATCGAAACCAGGTTTAATGGACTGTTTCAGTGTGGTACCACATTACTACGTGATCCAAACCAGAAAAACCCAGGATCTGTTCTACAAGTATGTGAAAAACCCGAAACTATGAGCCTGATGAGGGCAAATCCCAGACCTATCCCAGACTTCACATGCGTTATCCTCTAAAATATTGATCGAAACCAGGTTTAATGGACTGTTTCAGTGTGGTACCACATTACTACGTGATCCAAACCAGAAAAAACCCAGGATATGTTCAACAAGTATCTGGAGAATGCGAAAGTATGTGCCTGAGGAGAGCAAATCCCAACCCTAACCAAGACCTAACATGCGTTATTCTCTAAAATATTCATCGAAACCAGGTTTAATGGACTGTTTCAGTGTGGTACCACGTTACTACGTGATCCAATCCAGAGAAAATCCAGAATCTGTTCAACAAGTATGTGAAAAACGCGAAAGTACGAGCCTGATGAGAGCAAATCCCAGACCTAACCTAGACCTAACATAAGTTATTCTCTAAAATATTCATCGAAACCAGGTTTAATGGACTTTTTCAGTGTGGTGCCACATTACTACGTGATCCAAACCAGAAAAAGCCCAGAATCTGGCCATCAACTATGAGAAATATGCGAAAGTACGAGCCTGATGAGAGCAAATCCCAGACCTAACCAAGACCTAACACGCGTTATTCTCTAAAATATTGTTCGAAACCAGGTTTAATGGACTGTTTCAGTGTGGTACCACATTACTACGTGATCCAAACCAGAAAAAGCCCAGGATCTAGGCATCAAGTATGAGAAATGTGCGAAAGTATGTGTCTGATGAGGGCAAATCCCAGGCCTAACCTAGACATAACATGCGTTATCCACTGAAATATTCATCGAAACCAGGTTTAATGGACTGTTTCCGTGTGGTACCACATTACTACGTGATCCAAGCCAGAAAAAAACCCAGGATCTGTACAACTAGTATGTGAGGAATGCGAAAGTATGAGCCCGACGATGGCAAATCCCAGACCTATCCCCGACACTACTTGCGTTATCGTCTAAAATATTGACCAAAACCTGTTTTAATTGACTGTTTCAGTGTGGTGCCACATTACTACGTGATCCAAACCAGAAAAAGCCCAGAATCTGGCCATCAACTATGAGAAATATGCGAAAGTACGAGCCTGATGAGAGCAAATCCCAGACCTAACCAAGACCTAACATGCGTTATTCTCTAAAATATTGTTCGAAACCAGGTTTAATGGACTGTTTCAGTGTGGTACCACATTACTACGTGATCCAAACCAGAAATAACCAAGAATCTGTTCAACAAGTATGTGAAAGACGCGAAACTATGAGCCTGATGAGGGCAAATCCCAGACCTATCCCAGACATAACATGCGTTATCCTCTAAAATATTCACCGAAACTAGGTTTAATGAACTGTTTCAGTGTGGTAGCACATTACTGCGTGATGCAATCCAGAATAAGCCCAGGATCTAGCCATCAAGTATGAGAAATATGCGAAAGTATGAGCCTATTCAGGGCAAATCCTAGAACTAACCCAGGCCTAACATGAGTTATTCTCTAAAATATTGATCCAAACCAGGTTTAATGGACTGTTTCAGTGTGGTACCACATTAGTACACGAACCAAACCAGAATAAGCCAGGGATCTGTTCAACAAGTATGTGAAAAACGCGAAAGTATGACCCTGATGAGGGCAAATCCCAGGCCTAACCTAGACCTAACATGCGTTATCCTCTAAAATATTCATTGAAACTAGGTTTAATGGACTGTTTCAGTGTGGTACCACATTACTACGTGATCCAAACCAGCAAAACCCAGGATCTGTTCAACAAGTATGTGAAAAATGCGAAAGTATGACCCTGATGAGGGCAAATCCCAGGCCTAACCTAGACCTAACATTCGTTATCCTCTAAAATATTCATTGAAACTAGGTTTAATGGACTGTTTCAGTGTGGTACCACATTGCTACGTGATCCAAACCAGAAAAACCCAGGATCTGTTCAACAAGTATGTGAAAAATGCGAAAGTATGACCCTGATGAGGGCAAATCCCAGACCTATCCCAGACCTAACATGAGTTATTCTCTAAAATATTCATCGAAACCAGGTTTAATGGACTTTTTCAGTGTGGTACCAAATTACTACGTGATCCAAACCAGAAAAAACCCACGATCCGTTCTACATGTATGTGAAGAATGCGAAAGTATGTGTCTGATGAGGGCAAATCCCAGGAATAACCTAGACCTAACATGCGTTATCCTCTAAAATATTTATCAAGACCAGATTTAGTTGAATGTTTCAGTTTGGTACCACATTACTACGTGATCCAAACCAGAAAAAACCCAGAATCTGTTCAACAAGTATGTGAAAAACGCGAAACTATGAGCCTGATGAGGGCAAATCCCAGACCTATCTCAGACTTCACATGCGTTATCCTCTAAAATATTGATCGAAACCAGGTTTAATGGACTGTTTCAGTGTGGTACCACGTTACTACGTGATCCAAACCAGAAAAAGCCAGGGATCTGTTCATCAAGTATGTGAAAAATGCGAAAGTATGTGTCTGATGAAGGTAAATCCCAGGCCCAACATAGACATAACATGCGTTATCCTCTAAAATATTTATCAAGACCAGATTTAGTTGAATGTTTCAGTGTGGTACCACATTACTACGTGATCCAAACCAGAAAAAACCCAGAATCTGTTCCACAAGTATGTGAAAAACGCGTAACTATGAGCCTGATGAGGGCAAATCCCAGACCTATCTCAGACTTCACATGCGTTATCCTCTAAAATATTGATCGAAACCAGGTTTAATGGACTGTTTCAGTGTGGTACCACGTTACTACGTGATCCAAACCAGAAAAAGCCAGGGATCTGTTCATCAAGTATGTGAAAAATGCGAAAGTATGTGTCTGATGAAGGCAAATCCCAGGCCCAACCTAGACATAACATGCGTTATCTCCTAAAATATTGATCGAAACCAGGTTTAATTGAATGTTTCAGTGTGATACCACATTACGACGTGATCCAATCCAGAAAAAACCCAGGATCTGTTCAACAAGTATGTGGAGAATGCGAAAGTATGTGTCTGATCAGGGTAAATCCCAGGCCTAACCTAGACATAACATGCGTTATCCTGTAAAATATTCATCGAAACCAGGTTTAATGGACTGTTTCAGTGTGGTACCACATTACTACGTGATCCAATCCAGAAAAAGCCCAGGATCTAGCCATCAAGTATGAGAAATGTGCGAAAGTATGAGCCTGTGGAGGGCAAATCCTAGACCTAACCCAGACCTAACATGCGTTATCCTCTAAAATATTTATCAAGACCAGGTCTAATTGAATGTTTCAGTGTGGTACCACATTACTACGTGGTCCAAACCAGAAAAAACCCAGGATATGTTCAACAAGTATGTGGAGAATGCGAAAGTATGTGTCTGATGAGGGCAAATCCCAGACCTATCCCAGACATAACATGCGTTATCCTCTAAAATATTGATCGAAACCAGGTTAAATGGACTGTTTCCGTGTGGTACCACATTACTACGGGATCCAAACCAGAAAAGGCCAGAATCTGGCCATCAAGTATGAGAAATATGCGAAAGTACGAGCCTGATGGGAGCAAATCCCAGACATAACCTAGACCTAACATGAGTTATTCTCTAAAATATTCATCGAAACCAGGTTTAATGGACTTTTTCAGTGTGGTGCCACATTACTACGTGATCCAAAAAAGAAAAAACCCAGGATATGTTCAACAAGTATGTGGAGAATGCGAAAGTATGTGTCCGATGAGGGCAAATCCCAGGCCTAACCTAGACATAACATGCGTTATCCTCTGAAATATTCATCGAAACCAGGTTTAATGGACTGTTTCCGTGTGGTACCACATTACTACGGGATCCAAACCAGAAAAAGCCCAGGATCTAGCCATCAAGTATGAGAAATGTGCGAAAGTATGAGCCTGTGGAGGGCAAATCCTAGACCTAACCCAGACCTAACATGCGTTATCCTCTAAAATATTTATCAAGACCAGGTCTAATTGAATGTTTCAGTGTGGTACCACATTACTACGTGGTCCAAACCAGAAAAAACCCAGGATATGTTCAACAAGTATGTGGAGAATGCGAAAGTATGTGTCTGATGAGGGCAAATCCCAGGCCTAACCTAGACATAACATGCGTTATCCTCTGAAATATTCATCGAAACCAGGTTTAATGGACTGTTTCCGTGTGGTACCACATTACTACGGGATCCAAACCAGAAAAGGCCAGAATCTGGCCATCAAGTATGAGAAATATGCGAAAGTACGAGCCTGATGAGAGCAAATCCCAGACCTAACCTAGACCTAACATGAGTTATTCTTTAAAATATTCATCGAAACCAGGTTTAATGGACTTTTTCAGTGTGGTACCACATTACTACGTGATCCAAACCAGAAAAAACCCAGGATCCGTTCTACATGTATGTGAAAAACCCGAAACTATGAGCCTGATGAGGGAAAATCCCAGACCTATCTCAGACTTCACATGCGTTATCCTCTAAAATATTCATCGAAACCAGGTTTAATGGACTGTTTCAGTGTGGTACCACATTACTACGTGATCCAAACCAGAAAAAGCCAGGGATCTGTTCATCAAGTATGTGAAAAATGCGAAAGTATGTGTCTGATGAAGGTAAATCCCAGGCCCAACATAGACATAACATGCGTTATCTCCTAAAATATTGGTCGAAACCAGGTTTAATTGAATGTTTCAGTGTGATACCTCATTACGACGTGATCCAAACCAGAAAAAACCCAGGATCCGTTCTACATGTATGTGAAGAATGCGAAAGTATGTGTCTGATGAGGGCAAATCCCAGGCCTAACCTAGACCTAACATGCGTTATCCTCTCAAATATTTATCAAGACCAGATTTAGTTGAATGTTTCAGTGTGGTACCACATTACTACGTGATCCAAACCAGAAAAAACCCAGAATCTGTTCAACAAGTATGTGAAAAACGCGTAACTATGAGCCTGATGAGGGCAAATCCCAGACCTATCCCAGACATAACATGCGTTATCCTCTAAAATATTGATCGAAACCAGGTTTAATGGACTGTTTCAGAGTGGTACCACATTACAACGTGATCCAAACCAGAAAAAGCCAGGGATCTGTTCAACAGGTATGTGAAAAATGCGAAAGTATGAGCCTGACGAGGGCAAATCCCAGGCCTAACCTAGACCTAACATGCGATATCCTCTAAAATATTGATCGAAACTAGGTTTAATGGACTGTTTCAGTGTGGTAACACATTACTGCGTGATCCAATTCAGAAAAAGCCCAGGATCTGTTCAACAAGTATGTGAAATATGCGAAAGTATGACCCTGATGAGGGCAAATCCCAGACCTAACCATGACCTAACATGCGTTATTCTCTAAAATATTGATCGAAACCAGGTTTAATGGACTGTTTCAGTGTGGTACCACATTACTACGTGATCCAAACCAGAAAAAACCCAGGATCTGTTCTACAAGTATGTGAAAAACCCAAACTATGAGCCTGATAGGGGAAAATCCCAGACCTATCTCAGACTTCACATGCGTTATCCTCTAAAATATTGATCGAAACCAGGTTTAATGGACTGTTTCAGTGTGGTACCACATTACTACGTGATCCAAACCAGAAAAAGCCAGGGATCTGTTCATCAAGTATGTGAAAAACGCGAAAGTATGTGTCTGATGAAGGCAAATACCAGGCCCTACATAGACATAACATGCGTTATCTCCTAAAATATTGATCGAAACCAGGTTTAATTGAATGTTTCAGTGTGATACCTCATTACGACGTGATCCAATCCAGAAAAAACCCAGGATCTCTTCTACAAGTATGTGAAAAACGCGAAAGTATGACCCTGATGAGAGCAAATCCCAGACCTATCCCAGACCTAACTTGCGTTGTCCTCTAAAATATTGATGGAAACCAGGTTTAATGCACTGGTTCATTGTGGTACCACATTACTGCGTGATACAAACCAGAAAAACCCAGGATCTGTTCAACAAGTATGTGAAATATGCGAAAGTATGACCTTGATGAGGGCAAATCCCAGACCTAACGATGACCTAACATGCGTCATTCTCTAAAATATTGATCGAAACCAGGTTTAATGGACTGTTTCAGTGTGGTACCACATTACTACGTGATCCAAACCAGAAAAAACCCAGGATCCGTTCTACATGTATGTGAAAAACCCGAAACAATGAGCCTGATGAGGGAAAATCCCAGACCTATCTCAGACTTCACATGCGTTATCCTCTAAAATATTGATCGAAACCAGGTTTGATGGACTGTTTCAGTGTGGTACCACATTACTACGTGATCCAAACCAGAAAAAGCCAGGGATCTGTTCATCAAGTATGTGAAAAATGCGAAAGTATGTGTCTGATGAAGGTAAATCCCAGGCCCAACATAGACATAACATGCGTTATCTCCTAAAATATTGATCGAAACCAGGTTTAATTGAATGTTTCAGTGTGATACCTCATTACGACGTGACCCAAACCAGAAAAAACCCAGGATCCGTTCTACATGTATGTGAAGAATGCGAAAGTATGTGTCTGATGAGGGCAAATCCCAGGCCTAACCTAGACCTAACATGCGTTATCCTCTAAAATATTTATCAAGACCAGATTTAGTTGAATGTTTCAGTGTGGTACCACATTACTACGTGATCCAAACCAGAAAAAACCCAGAATCTGTTCAACAAGTATGTGAAAAACGCGTAACTATGAGCCTGATGAGGGCAAATCCCAGACCTATCCCAGACATAACATGCGTTATCCTCTAAAATATTGATCGAAACCAGGTTTAATGGACTGTTTCAGTGTGGTACCACATTACTACGTGATCCAAACCAGAAAAAGCCAGGGATCTGTTCAACAGGTATGTGAAAAATGCGAAAGTATGAGCCTGACGAGGGCAAATCCCAGGCCTAACCTAGACCTAACATGCGTTATCCTCCAAAATATTGATCGAAACCAGGTTTAATGGACTGTTTCAGTGTGGTAACACATTACTGCGTGATCCAATCCAGAAAAAGCCCAGGATCTGTTCAACAAGTATGTGAAATATGCGAAAGTATGACCCTGATCCCTCAGGGGCTGCCAGCCTTTCAGCTGCAGTACGGGCTTAACGAACCCGGGGTACCCGAGTCATACACACACCGTAAGCCTCCTGTTGGTCGTCACAACGACCCATTCACAATTCCCTATTGGTTTTGTGAATGGTACGTGACGGCAGGAGGAACGGGGGTCTTGGCTTAACCGCCTGGGCCACGAGTATGGCGACTCTATAAAATCGCCCTCCAATCCTAAGCTATGGTGCGCGGCGATGGGATGCATGGTTGGGGGAGAAGGCCCAATCCCAAGCGACCACCTCCGGGGAACCTGCCGAACCCCCGGAGTATTAGGCTTACCCGGGTAAGGCGGCTCTGCCCGGGTGGACCTTTATTTCCGACCATCTCGTGGGATTTTTATGGACACAGAAAATAAAATGGGGATGGGGCGGGTTTTGTCGGTTGGGGAGGACGGAGACGGGGTTGGGGTTAGGGTGGCGGCGCTCGCGCCCCACTCAGCGCCAGGTCCGGCTTCGTGGAGGGTGGAGGAGGACGACGAGACTGCGTCGGTCTCGTCCTTCTCCTCCAGCACGAGCCACATAGGCTCTAAGAGGAAGAGGACGGGGCAGGCCGTCGTCGAGGTGGGCGGGGCGATGAGCCCGTCGGTGAGGCTGAGTTGCCTCAGGGACGAGGTGACCGAGGAGATATCGGAGAGGATCTCCTCGTCCCTGAGGCGGGTGGAGAAAGTCGCCGCTGCCTGCGCCTTTAAGGGGCAGAAAAGCGGTGGCGCGGAGGCCCTGAAGGCCGCGGCGGAGGAAATGAGGGAGGCGGCGCGGGAGCTCAGAGGGCGGAACGCCCGTCTGCAGCTCCTGTTGGAGGAGGAGCGACAGGGGAGGAGGAGGGCAGAGGCGCTGTGGAACAGCGCGGCCCTCCCTCCCATCCTCCCTCCTCCTCCACCGCCGCGTCCCTCGGCGGAGGTAAATAAGCGGAGTGCGGCGGCAGTGGTGCGGGGCACCGCGGTCCCCTCCACCCGCACTCCGCCCGTGAAGAAGTCCCCGTCCTCCTCAGAAGACGATCTTCTGAGGAGGATTGGGGACATGATTGATGGCAAGCTGGCCGCCTTCAGGGAGGAGCTCCTCGCCGGAAGAGCGGTCAGCAGGAAGGCGGTGCCTCCCCGACCTGTTCCGGTACAGGCGGGGAAGGCAAAGAAGGGCGGAGTGAAGGCTCCGCCCAGCGTTGCGGCACCAGGGCCCCGGGTCGCGACCCCCAAGGGGGGTGGTGTACCCGTGGTCGCGGTGGTCGCGTCTTCCACGGCACCCTCCCAAGGGGGGGTGGCGTGGAGTGAGGTGGTGGGGCGGAAGGCGAAGCGGGCGGCGAGGAAGGCCTCGCAACCGCGGCCTCCGCCTCCGCCGCCGGCGGCCAAGGTAAAGGCCGCGAAGGTCGGGAAGACACGACCAGGTCGTCCCCCAAAAACGGCAGCGGTGACGCTGACCGTTGCGCAGGGGGGCGACCTGACCCTCGCGGAGGCGATGCGGCTCGCCAGGGAGAATATCTCCCTGGAAGAGCTGGGCATCGCCTCCGTGAGGGCGAAGAGGGCCGTGACCGGGGGTCTCTTGCTGGAGATCCCCGGTGCAGAAGGCGGCGCGAAGGCGGATCGTCTCGCCCAGAGGCTCCGGGAGCAGCTGGGCGAGCGAGGTGTCCGGGTCGCCCGGCCCACGAAGCGCACGGAGATGCGCGTTTGTGGGCTGGACGACTCGGTCAGCGCACAGGATGTGTCCCGTGCCCTTGCGAGGGCGGGGGACTGTCCTGTGGAGGACCTGCGGATCGGAGAGATCCGCAGGTCGCCCTCCGGCCTCGGGTCGGTGTGGGCCCGGTGCCCCCTCTCCGCCGCCCGTAAGGTGGCGGAATCCGGGAGGGTGTTGGTGGGGTGGGTTTCGGCGCGAGTGGAAATCCTCGCGCCGCGCCCGCTCCAGTGTCACCGCTGCCTCGAATTGGGGCACGTGAGGCAGTGGTGCACCTCGCCGGTGGACCGCAGCGGTCAGTGTTACCGCTGCGGTGCCAAAGAGCACCGTGCGAGCCAGTGCTCGGCGGCCCCCCACTGCCCGCTGTGTGCGGACATGGGGAGGCCAGCCGATCACAGGGTGGGGAGCAAGAAGTGCTCCCCCCCCCTCCCGGAAGGAGAGGAAGAGGCGGGCTGCACCGGCTCCGGTGCCGAGGGCGGTGGCATCGTCCTCCATGGAGGTGGACGGTGCTACGGGGACGGACGGCCGGGAGGAGGCTGGCGCGGCCATTAATTAATGCCGCCCCGCCTCCTCCTCCAGACCAACCTCAACCACTGCCGCGCGGCACAGGACTTGATGTCCCAAGTCCTCGCGGAGTGGGGGGTTGGCCTGGCGGTCGCCGCCGAGCCGTACCGCGTCCCTGATCACCCTCATTGGGTGGGCGACGCGGACGGCTTGGTGGCGACGGTATGGGGAGGGGGCGACGGGTCCCCACCGTTCTCCTTGTTGGAGCGCGGTCGGGGATTCGTCGCCGTGGACTGGGGGGGAGTCGCTGTGGTGGGGTGCTACATTTCGCCCCGTAGCGGTCACGCTGCGTTCGAGCTGTACTTGGCCGAGGTCGCGGCATGCGTGCAGCGCTACGCGGCCCGGCCGGTGCTGGTCCTGGGGGATTTTAATGCCAAGTCGGTGGCTTGGGGATCCCCCAGGACCTCCGTTCGCGGCGGGATCCTGGGCGATTGGGCGGCGGGGCTCGACCTCCGGGTATTGAACCGGGGGTCGGAGCACACATGCGTGCGGCGATATGGGGGGTCCATCGTGGATGTTGGATTCGCGACCCCCAACGCCGTGCGCATGGTGTCGGGTTGGCACGTGGTCGCGGGGGCAGAGACACTCTCCGATCACCGGTACATCCGGATGGAGGTCTCTGCCGCCGCGAGTGCATCCCGACACGGCCGCCTGCGTGGCACCCCACCACGCCGCTGGGCGCTTCGGCGCCTGGACAAGGACGCCCTGATGGCAGCTGCCCTCGCTGCAACTTGGCCGCAGGGAGCGGCCGAGTTGCCGAGCATAGAGGAGGAGGTCGCCCGGCTCGGAGCATTGGTCGCGGGTATTTGCGACGCGGCGATGCCTCGGGTCGGGCGGGCTTCTCCTCGCCGGGCGGTGTACTGGTGGTCGGACGCGATCGCGGAGTTGCGAGTCGCGACTGTCCGCGCCCGACGCCAGTACACCCGCGCGCGCCGTCGTCAACGTACAGGCGACGGCGTGGCGCGAGCGAGGGCAGCTGATGACCTGTATGGAGCATACCGCGTGGCGCGGGTTGCTCTGCAGGTCGCCATCAAACGGGCCAAGACCCAGGCATGGAAGGAGCTCCTCCAGACCCTTGATGACGATCCATGGGGGCGCCCATATAAGGTGGTGCTGAATAAGCTCCGCCCGTGGGCGCCCCCCGTCACCGAGGGTCTTGACCCCCGGCTGCTGGAGGACGTGGTCAATACACTCTTCCCAATTGGGGAGAGGGGACCGCGTCCTCCGGCGGCGGCGGCTGTCCCAGTGGAGTGGACGGCCGAGCTGGGGGTCACGCAGGAGGAGCTGGCAGCGGCCATCAGACGGCTCGGGGTTCGTAACACGGCCCCGGGTCCGGATGGTGTGCCCGGCCGGGTTTGGGTCTTGACCCAGGGCGTCCTTGGGGCCGACCTCAGGCGGTTGTTCGACCGCTGCCTGAGGGACGGGCGATTCCCCCCCAGTTGGAAGGTGGCGAGGATGGTCCTCCTCCGGAAGGAGGGTCGGCCCGCGGAGTCTCCCTCCGCATACCGGCCCATTTGTCTCCTCGACGAGGTGGGCAAGCTCTTCGAGCGTGTGATTGCTGCCCGCCTCGTCGAGCACCTGTCGCGGGGTGATCCCGGTCTGGCCGACTGCCAGTTCGGTTTCCGGGGGGGCCGATCGACTATCGACGCGATAGGTCGTGTGAGGGCCCTCTCGGAGGCGGCCATCTCCCGGGGAGGGGTGGCATTGGCAATATCCTTGGATATTGCCAATGCCTTTAACACCCTCCCCTGGGAAGAGATAAGGAGGGGGCTCGAATATCATCGAGTCCCCCCTTGTCTCAGGGCGGTCGTCGGGGATTATCTCCGCGGCAGGTGGATCGAGTATCCGGGCCGGGATGGTGATATGCGGAGGGAGGTGTACTGCGGTGTTCCGCAGGGGTCGGTCCTCGGGCCACTCCTGTGGAACATCGCGTACGACTCGGTGTTGCGGGCCGGCCTCCCCGACGGCGTCAGCACGGTGTGTTATGCGGATGACACACTGGTGCTGGCCGTCGGGGCGCACTGGGGGAGGGCCATGCGTCGCGCGGAGGAGGGGTCGCAACGCGTCGTCGACCGGATCAGGGGGATGGGGATGACGGTGGCGGTCCATAAGACCGAGGTGATTGCGTTTCATTCACCTCGGCAGGATCCGCCACCCCCTCTGATTCGGGTGGGTGGGGCTGACATCGAGGTGAAGCCCCAGATCAGGTATCTGGGGCTGATCCTCGATAGCCACTGGCGTTTCGAGAAGCATTTCCGCTGCCTGGTCCCCCGGTTGGAAAGGATGGTTGCGGCTCTGGGCCGGATCCTGCCCAACCTGGGGGGCCCGGCGGGCCGAGTTCGTCGCCTCTATGTGGCAATGGTCCAGTCGGTGGCCCTATACGGGGCCCCCGTCTGGGCGGACGACCTGGCTGCCTCCCGGCGCAGCATGACTATGCTGCGTCGGGTGCAGAGGCGCATGGCGCTCAGGGTCGTCCGCGGGTATCGGACCGTGTCACATGAGGCGGCGACGGTTCTAGCGGGGATGCCGCCCATGGACCTGCTCGCGCGGTCGCACGCGGTGATGTACCGGCACCGCGTCGACCGTCGCGCGGGGGTGGGGGCGGTCCCGGGCGGGCAGGAACCTGCTTGGGGCGATTTGAAGCGCCAGGCCCGGCAGTCCGTGTTGCTCGCGTGGCAGGAGCGGCTGGCTCTGCCAACCGCGGGGCACCGGACTGTCGGGGCTGTTCGGCCACTCCTGAAGGAGTGGCTGGACAGAGGCCATGGCAGCCTCACCTACCGGCTGGCACAGGTGTTTTCCGGGCATGGCTGCTTTGGAAGATACCTGTGCCGGATAGGGAAGGAGCCGACGGCGCGTTGCTGCCACTGCGACGCTGAGCAGGACACGGCGGATCATACCCTGGAGGTATGCCCCGCGTGGGAGGGGGAGCGCCGTGTCCTGGTCGGCGTCGTCGGGCGGGATGTCTCGCTGCCGGGCGTGGTGCGCGCCATGCTCGGCAGCGAGGAGAAGTGGAGGGCCGTGGCCTCCTTCTGCGAGAACGTAATGTTGCAGAAGGAGGCCGCGGGGAGGGAGCACGAGCTTCAGCGGCGCGCTGAAGCTCGCGCTCGTGCGGTGGCCCGAGGTCGTCGCCCGGTCGCAAGGCGTCGCGGGCGGCCGCCTCGGCGTGGCGGATGACCTAGGCTGGGAGGGGGGTCCTGAGGGGACCCTCCTCCCGCCAGGCGGCGCCGGGTCGGACCGGTTGGGGGTAGGAGTGCCTCCCCCTACCGGTCCGACGCAAGGGGAGGCACCCTCGGCGGTCTGGTGCGGCCATGAAAGCCCGGCCGCCGAGGGGTGGAAACGGGGTCGCGGGCGGTTGCGAGTTGGGGCTCGCAGCCGCCACTAAACGCGGCCCCGGGACGGATAGCGGCGGGATGGAGTGGCCCCGTCCCGCCGCTATGAGGCAGCGTGTCTACTGGGGGGACCGATTGTCCCCCCGGGGGATGGGCGCGAAAGCGCGGGCACGGGGAGGATACCGGAAGAATACTTCGAGCGATTCCCGGTATCCTCCCAAAGCGTGCCGAAGGGTCACCGTGGGGTTTTTAGTGGGTAGGTCCCGCGCCTGTCGTTGTACGGGCGCGGGGAATCCCACACACCCCTCCCACCTCTCCCCAAGGAGGTGGGAGGGAGTCTTTCGAAGATTTTCCCCACGACAAAAAAAAAAAAAAAAAAAAAAAAAAAAAAAAGTATGACCCTGATGAGGGCAAATCCCAGACCTAACCATGACCTAACATGCGTTATTCTCTAAAATATTGATCGAAACTAGGTTTAATGGACTGTTTCAGTGTGGTAACACATTACTGCGTGATCCAATTCAGAAAAAGCCCAGGATCTGTTCAACAAGTATGTGAAATATGCGAAAGTATGACCCTGATGAGGGCAAATCCCAGACCTAACCATGACCGAACATGCGTTATTCTCTAAAATATTGATCGAAACCAGGTTTAATGGACTGTTTCAGTGTGGTACCACATTACTACGTGATCCAAACCAGAAAAAACCCAGGATCTGTTCTACAAGTATGTGAAAAACCCAAACTATGAGCCTGATAAGGGAAAATCCCAGACCTATCTCAGACTTCACATGCGTTATCCTCTAAAATATTGATCGAAACCAGGTTTAATGGACTGTTTCAGTGTGGTACCACATTACTACGTGATCCAAACCAGAAAAAGCCAGGGATCTGTTCATCAAGTATGTGAAAAACGCGAAAGTATGTGTCTGATGAAGGCAAATACCAGGCCCTACATAGACATAACATGCGTTATCTCCTAAAATATTGATCGAAACCAGGTTTAATTGAATGTTTCAGTGTGATACCTCATTACGACGTGATCCAATCCAGAAAAAACCCAGGATCTCTTCTACAAGTATGTGAAAAACGCGAAAGTATGACCCTGATGAGGGCAAATCCCAGGCCTAACCTAGACCTAACATGCGTTATCCTCTAAAATATTCATTGAAACTAGGTTTAATGGACTGTTTCAGTGTGGTACCACATTACTACGTGATCCAAACCAGAAAAACCCAGGATCTGTTCAACAAGTATGTGAAAAATGCGAAAGTATGACCCTGATGAGGGCAAATCCCAGACCTATCCCAGACCTAACTTGCGTTGTCCTCTAAAATATTGATGGAAACCAGGTTTAATGCACTGGTTCATTGTGGTACCACATTACTGCGTGATACAAACCAGAAAAACCCAGGATCTGTTCAACAAGTATGTGAAATATGCGAAAGTATGACCTTGATGAGGGCAAATCCCAGACCTAACGATGACCTAACATGCGTCATTCTCTAAAATATTGATCGAAACCAGGTTTAATGGACTGTTTCAGTGTGGTACCACATTACTACGTGATCCAAACCAGAAAAAACCCAGGATCTGTTCTACAAGTATGTGAAAAACCCGAAACTATGAGCTTGATGAGTGAAAATCCCAGACCTATCCCAGACTTCACATGCGTTATCCTATAAAATATTGATCGAAACCAGGTATAATGGACTGTTTCAGTGTGGTACCACATTACTACGTGATCCAAACCAGAAAAAGCCAGGGATCTGTTCATCAAGTATGTGAAAAACGCGAAAGTATGTGTCTGATGAAGGCAAATCCCAGGCCCAACCTAGACATAACATGCGTTATCTCCTAAAATATTGATCGAAACCAGGTTTAATTGAATGTTTCAGTGTGATACCACATTACGACGTGATCCAATCCAGAAAAAACCCAGGATCTGTTCAACAAGTATGTGGAGAATGCGAAAGTATGTGTCTGATCAGGGTAAATCCCAGGCCTAACCTAGACATAACATGCGTTATCCTGTAAAATATTCATCGAAACCAGGTTTAATGGACTGTTTCAGTGTGGTACCACATTACTACGTGATCCAATCCAGAAAAAGCCCAGGATCTAGCCATCAAGTATGAGAAATGTGCGAAAGTATGAGCCTGTGGCGGGCAAATCCTAGACCTAACCCAGACCTAACATGCGTTATCCTCTAAAATATTTATCAAGACCAGGTCTAATTGAATGTTTCAGTGTGGTACCACATTACTACGTGGTCCAAACCAGAAAAAACCCAGGATATGTTCAACAAGTATGTGGAGAATGCGAAAGTATGTGTCTGATGAGGGCAAATCCCAGGCCTAACCTAGACATAACATGCGTTATCCTCTGAAATATTCATCGAAACCAGGTTTAATGGACTGTTTCCGTGTGGTACCACATTACTACGGGATCCAAACCAGAAAAGGCCAGAATCTGGCCATCAAGTATGAGAAATATGCGAAAGTACGAGCCTGATGAGAGCAAATCCCAGACCTAACCTAGACCTAACATGAGTTATTCTCTAAAATATTCATCGAAACCAGGTTTAATGGACTTTTTCAGTGTGGTACCACATTACTACGTGATCCAAACCAGAAAAAACCCAGGATCCGTTCTACATGTATGTGAAAAACCCGAAACTATGAGCCTGATGAGGGAAAATCCCAGACCTATCTCAGACTTCACATGCGTTATCCTCTAAAATATTGATCGAAACCAGGTTTAATGGACTGTTTCAGTGTGGTACCACATTACTACGTGATCCAAACCAGAAAAAGCCAGGGATCTGTTCATCAAGTATGTGAAAAATGCGAAAGTATGTGTCTGATGAAGGTAAATCCCAGGCCCAACATAGACATAACATGCGTTATCTCCTAAAATATTGATCGAAACCAGGTTTAATTGAATGTTTCAGTGTGATACCTCATTACGACGTGACCCAAACCAGAAAAAACCCAGGATCCGTTCTACATGTATGTGAAGAATGCGAAAGTATGTGTCTGATGAGGGCAAATCCCAGGCCTAACCTAGACCTAACATGCGTTATCCTCTAAAATATTTATCAAGACCAGATTTAGTTGAATGTTTCAGTGTGGTACCACATTACTACGTGATCCAAACCAGAAAAAACCCAGAATCTGTTCAACAAGTATGTGAAAAACGCGTAACTATGAGCCTGATGAGGGCAAATCCCAGACCTATCCCAGACATAACATGCGTTATCCTCTAAAATATTGATCGAAACCAGGTTTAATGGACTGTTTCAGTGTGGTACCACATTACTACGTGTTCCAAACCAGAAAAAGCCAGGGATCTGTTCAACAGGTATGTGAAAAATGCGAAAGTATGAGCCTGACGAGGGCAAATCCCAGGCCTAACCTAGACCTAACATGCGTTATCCTCTAAAATATTGATCGAAACCAGGTTTAATGGACTGTTTCAGTGTGGTACCACATTACTACGTGATCCAAACCAGAAAAAGCCAGGGATCTGTTCATCAAGTATGTGAAAAATGCGAAAGTATGTGTCTGATGAAGGTAAATCCCAGGCCCAACATAGACATAACATGCGTTATCTCCTAAAATATTGATCGAAACCAGGTTTAATTGAATGTTTCAGTGTGATACCTCATTACGACGTGACCCAAACCAGAAAAAACCCAGGATCCGTTCTACATGTATGTGAAGAATGCGAAAGTATGTGTCTGATGAGGGCAAATCCCAGGCCTAACCTAGACCTAACATGCGTTATCCTCTAAAATATTTATCAAGACCAGATTTAGTTGAATGTTTCAGTGTGGTACCACATTACTACGTGATCCAAACCAGAAAAAACCCAGAATCTGTTCAACAAGTATGTGAAAAACGCGTAACTATGAGCCTGATGAGGGCAAATCCCAGGCCTAACCTAGACCTAAGATGCGATATCATCTAAAATATTGATCGAAACTAGGTTTAATGGACTGTTTCAGTGTGGTAACACATTACTGCGTGATCCAATCCAGAAAAAGCCCAGGATCTGTTCAACAAGTATGTGAAATTTGCGAAAGTATGACCCTGATGAGGGCAAATCCCAGACCTAACCATGACCTAACATGCGTTATTCTCTAAAATATTGATCGAAACCAGGTTTAATTGAATGTTTCAGTGTGATACCTCATTACGACGTGATCCAATCCAGAAAATACCCAGGATCTGTTCTAGAAATATGTGAAAAACGCGAAAGTATGACCCTGATGAGGGCAAATCCCAGGCCTAACCTAGACCTAACATGCGTTATCCTCTAAAATATTCATTGAAACTAGGTTTAATGGACTGTTTCAGTGTGGTACCACATTACTACGTGATCCAAACCAGAAAAACCCAGGATCTGTTCAACAAGTATGTGAAAAATGCGAAAGTATGACCCTGATGAGGGCAAATCCCAGACCTATCCCAGACCTAACTTGCGTTGTCCTCTAAAAATATTGATGGAAACCAGGTTTAATGCACTGGTTCATTGTGGTACCACATTACTGCGTGATACAAACCAGAAAAACCCAGGATCTGTTCAACAAGTATGTGAAATATGCGAAAGTATGACCTTGATGAGAGCAAATCCCAGACCTAACGATGACCTAACATGCGTCATTCTCTAAAATATTGATCGAAACCAGGTTTAATAGACTGTTTCAGTGTGGTACCACATTAATACGTGATCCAAACCAGAAAAAACCCAGGATCTGTTCTACAAGTATGTGAAAAACCCGAAACTATGAGCTTGATGAGTGAAAATCCCAGGCCTATCTCAGACTTCACATGCGTTATCCTCTAAAATATTGATCGAAACCAGGGGTAATGGTCTGTTTCAGTGTGGTACCACAATACTGCGTGATCCAAACCAGAAAAAGCCAGGGATCTGTTCATCAAGTAAGTGAAAAATGCGAAAGTATGTGTCTGATGAAGGCAAATCCCAGGACCAACCTAGACATAACATGCGTTATCTCCTAAAATATTGATCGAAACCAGGTTTAATGGACTGTTTCAGTGTGGTACCACATTACTACGTGATCCAAACCAGAAAAAGCCAGGGATCTGTTCATCAAGTATGTGAAAAATGCGAAAGTATGTGTCTGATGAAGGTAAATCCCAGGCCCAACATAGACATAACATGCGTTATCTCCTAAAATATTGATCGAAACCAGGTTTAATTGAATGTTTCAGTGTGATACCTCATTACGACGTGACCCAAACCAGAAAAAACCCAGGATCCGTTCTACATGTATGTGAAGAATGCGAAAGTATGTGTCTGATGAGGGCAAATCCCAGGCCTAACCTAGACCTAACATGCGTTATCCTCTAAAATATTTATCAAGACCAGATTTAGTTGAATGTTTCAGTGTGGTACCACATTACTACGTGATCCAAACCAGAAAAAACCCAGAATCTGTTCAACAAGTATGTGAAAAACGCGTAACTATGAGCCTGATGAGGGCAAATCCCAGGCCTAACCTAGACCTAAGATGCGATATCATCTAAAATATTGATCGAAACTAGGTTTAATGGACTGTTTCAGTGTGGTAACACATTACTGCGTGATCCAATCCAGAAAAAGCCCAGGATCTGTTCAACAAGTATGTGAAATTTGCGAAAGTATGACCCTGATGAGGGCAAATCCCAGACCTAACCATGACCTAACATGCGTTATTCTCTAAAATATTGATCGAAACCAGGTTTAATTGAATGTTTCAGTGTGATACCTCATTACGACGTGATCCAATCCAGAAAATACCCAGGATCTGTTCTAGAAATATGTGAAAAACGCGAAAGTATGACCCTGATGAGGGCAAATCCCAGGCCTAACCTAGACCTAACATGCGTTATCCTCTAAAATATTCATTGAAACTAGGTTTAATGGACTGTTTCAGTGTGGTACCACATTACTACGTGATCCAAACCAGAAAAACCCAGGATCTGTTCAACAAGTATGTGAAAAATGCGAAAGTATGACCCTGATGAGGGCAAATCCCAGACCTATCCCAGACCTAACTTGCGTTGTCCTCTAAAAATATTGATGGAAACCAGGTTTAATGCACTGGTTCATTGTGGTACCACATTACTGCGTGATACAAACCAGAAAAACCCAGGATCTGTTCAACAAGTATGTGAAATATGCGAAAGTATGACCTTGATGAGAGCAAATCCCAGACCTAACGATGACCTAACATGCGTCATTCTCTAAAATATTGATCGAAACCAGGTTTAATAGACTGTTTCAGTGTGGTACCACATTAATACGTGATCCAAACCAGAAAAAACCCAGGATCTGTTCTACAAGTATGTGAAAAACCCGAAACTATGAGCTTGATGAGTGAAAATCCCAGGCCTATCTCAGACTTCACATGCGTTATCCTCTAAAATATTGATCGAAACCAGGGGTAATGGTCTGTTTCAGTGTGGTACCACAATACTGCGTGATCCAAACCAGAAAAAGCCAGGGATCTGTTCATCAAGTAAGTGAAAAATGCGAAAGTATGTGTCTGATGAAGGCAAATCCCAGGACCAACCTAGACATAACATGCGTTATCTCCTAAAATATTGATCGAAACCAGGTTTAATGGACTGTTTCCGTGTGGTACCACATTACTACGGGATCCAAACCAGAAAAAGCCCAGGATCTAGCCATCAAGTATGAGAAATGTGCGAAAGTATGAGCCTGTGGAGGGCAAATCCTAGACCTAACCCAGACCTAACATGCGTTATCCTCTAAAATATTGATCGAAACCAGGTTTAATGGTCTGTTTCAGTGTGGTACCACATTACTACGTGATCCAAACCAGAAAAAGCCAGGGATCTGTTCAACAAGTATGTGAAAAACGCGTAACTATGAGCCTGATGAGGGCAAATCCCAGACCTATCCCAGACATAACATGCGTTATCCTCTAAAATATTGATCGAAACCAGGTTTAATGGACTGTTTCAGTGTGGTACCACAATACTGCGTGATCCAAACCAGAAAAAGCCAGGGATCTGTTCATCAAGTATGTGAAAAATGCGAAAGTATGAGCCTGTGGAGGGCAAATCCTAGACCTAACCCAGACCTAACATGCGTTATCCTCTAAAATATTTATCAAGACCAGGTCTAATTGAATGTTTCAGTGTGGTACCACATTACTACGTGGTCCAAACCAGAAAAAACCCAGAATCTGTTCAACAAGTATGTGAAAAACGCGTAACTATGAGCCTGATGAGGGCAAATCCCAGACCTATCCCAGACATAACATGCGTTATCCTCTAAAATATTGATCGAAACCAGGTTTAATGGACTGTTTCAGTGTGGTACCACAATACTGCGTGATCCAAACCAGAAAAAGCCAGGGATCTGTTCATCAAGTATGTGAAAAATGCGAAAGTATGTGTCTGATGAAGGCAAATCCCAGGCCCAACCTAGACATAACATGCGTTATCTCCTAAAATATTGATCGAAACCAGGTTTAATTGAATGTTTCAGTGTGATACCACATTACGACGTGGTCCAATCCAGAAAAAACCCAGGATCTGTTCAACAAGTATGTGGAGAATGCGAAAGTATGTGTCTGATGAGGGCAAATCCCAGGCCTAACCTAGACATAACATGCGTTATCCTCTGAAATATTGATCGAAACCAGGTTTAATGGACTGTTTCCGTGTGGTACCACATTACTACGGGATCCAAACCAGAAAAGGCCAGAATCTGGCCATCAAGTATGAGAAATATGCGAAAGTACGAGCCTGATGGGAGCAAATCCCAGACATAACCTAGACCTAACATGAGTTATTCTCTAAAATATTCATCGAAACCAGGTTTAATGGACTTTTTCAGTGTGGTGCCACATTATTACGTGATCCAAAAAAGAAAAAACCCAGGATATGTTCAACAAGTATGTGGAGAATGCGAAAGTATGTGTCTGATGAGGGCAAATCCCAGGCCTAACCTAGACATAACATGCGTTATCCTCTGAAATATTCATCGAAACCAGGTTTAATGGACTGTTTCCGTGTGGTACCACATTACTACGGGATCCAAACCAGAAAAGGCCAGAATCTGGCCATCAAGTATGAGAAATATGCGAAAGTACGAGCCTGATGAGAGCAAATCCCAGACCTAACCTAGACCTAACATGAGTTATTCTCTAAAATATTCATCGAAACCAGGTTTAATGGACTTTTTCAGTGTGGTACCACATTACTACGTGATCCAAACCATAAAAAACCCAGGATCCGTTCTACATGTATGTGAAAAACCCGAAACTATGAGCCTGATGAGGGAAAATCCCAGACCTATCTCAGACTTCACATGCGTTATCCTCTAAAATATTGATCGAAACCAGGTTTAATGGACTGTTTCAGTGTGGTACCACATTACTACGTGCTCCAAACCAGAAAAAGCCAGGGATCTATTCATCAAGTATGTGAAAAATGCGAAAGTATGTGTCTGATGAAGGTAAATCCCAGGCCCAACATAGACATAACATGCGTTATCCTCTAAAATATTTATCAAGACCAGATTTAGTTGAATGTTTCAGTGTGGTACCACATTACTACGTGATCCAAACCAGAAAAAACCCAGAATCTGTTCAACAAGTATGTGAAAAACGCGTAACTATGAGCCTGATGAGGGCAAATCCCAGACCTATCCCAGACATAACATGCGTTATCCTCTAAAATATTGATCGAAACCAGGTTTAATGGACTGTTTCAGTGTGGTACCACATTACTACGTGATCCAAACCAGAAAAAGCCAGGGATCTGTTCAACAGGTATGTGAAAAATGCGAAAGTATGAGCCTGACGAGGGCAAATCCCAGGCCTAACCTAGACCTAACATGCGATATCCTCTAAAATATTGATCGAAACTAGGTTTAATGGACTGTTTCAGTGTGGTAACACATTACTGCGTGATCCAATCCAGAAAAAGCCCAGGATCTGTTCAACAAGTATGAGAAATATGCGAAAGTATGACCCTGATGAGGGCAAATCCCAGACCTAACCATGACCTAACATGCGTTATTCTCTAAAATATTGATCGAAACCAGGTTTAATGGACTGTTTCAGTGTGGTACCACATTACTACGTGATCCAAACCAGAAAAAACCCAGGATCTGTTCTACAAGTATGTGAAAAACCCAAACTATGAGCCTGATAAGGGAAAATCCCAGACCTATCTCAGACTTCACATGCGTTATCCTCTAAAATATTGATCGAAACCAGGTTTAATGGTCTGTTTCAGTGTGGTACCACATTACTACGTGATCCAAACCAGAAAAAGCCAGGGATCTGTTCATCAAGTATGTGAAAAACGCGAAAGTATGTGTCTGATGAAGGCAAATCCCAGGCCCAACATAGACATAACATGCGTTATCTCCTAAAATATTGATCGAAACCAGGTTTAATTGAATGTTTCAGTGTGATACCACATTACGACGTGGTCCAATCCAGAAAAAACCCAGGATCTGTTCAACAAGTATGTGGAGAATGCGAAAGTATGTGTCTGATGAGGGCAAATCCCAGGCCTAACCTAGACATAACATGCGTTATCCTCTGAAATATTGATCGAAACCAGGTTTAATGGACTGTTTCCGTGTGGTACCACATTACTACGGGATCCAAACCAGAAAAGGCCAGAATCTGGCCATCAAGTATGAGAAATATGCGAAAGTACGAGCCTGATGGGAGCAAATCGCAGACATAACCTAGACCTAACATGAGTTATTCTCTAAAATATTCATCGAAACCAGGTTTAATGGACTTTTTCAGTGTGGTGCCACATTATTACGTGATCCAAAAAAGAAAAAACCCAGGATATGTTCAACAAGTATGTGGAGAATGCGAAAGTATGTATCTGATGAGGGCAAATCCCAGGCCTAACCTAGACATAACATGCGTTATCCTCTGAAATATTCATCGAAACCAGGTTTAATGGACTGTTTCCGTGTGGTACCACATTACTACGGGATCCAAACCAGAAAAGGCCAGAATCTGGCCATCAAGTATGAGAAATATGCGAAAGTACGAGCCTGATGAGAGCAAATCCCAGACCTAACCTAGACCTAACATGAGTTATTCTCTAAAATATTCATCGAAACCAGGTTTAATGGACTTTTTCAGTGTGGTACCACATTACTACGTGATCCAAACCATAAAAAACCCAGGATCCGTTCTACATGTATGTGAAAAACCCGAAACTATGAGCCTGATGAGGGAAAATCCCAGACCTATCTCAGACTTCACATGCGTTATCCTCTAAAATATTGATCGAAACCAGGTTTAATGGACTGTTTCAGTGTGGTACCACATTACTACGTGATCCAAACCAGAAAAAGCCAGGGATCTATTCATCAAGTATGTGAAAAATGCGAAAGTATGTGTCTGATGAAGGTAAATCCCAGGCCCAACATAGACATAACATGCGTTATCCTCTAAAATATTTATCAAGACCAGATTTAGTTGAATGTTTCAGTGTGGTACCACATTACTACGTGATCCAAACCAGAAAAAACCCAGAATCTGTTCAACAAGTATGTGAAAAACGCGTAACTATGAGCCTGATGAGGGCAAATCCCAGACCTATCCCAGACATAACATGCGTTATCCTCTAAAATATTGATCGAAACCAGGTTTAATGGACTGTTTCAGTGTGGTACCACATTACTACGTGATCCAAACCAGAAAAAGCCAGGGATCTGTTCAACAGGTATGTGAAAAATGCGAAAGTATGAGCCTGACGAGGGCAAATCCCAGGCCTAACCTAGACCTAACATGCGATATCCTCTAAAATATTGATCGAAACTAGGTTTAATGGACTGTTTCAGTGTGGTAACACATTACTGCGTGATCCAATCCAGAAAAAGCCCAGGATCTGTTCAACAAGTATGAGAAATATGCGAAAGTATGACCCTGATGAGGGCAAATCCCAGACCTAACCATGACCTAACATGCGTTATTCTCTAAAATATTGATCGAAACCAGGTTTAATGGACTGTTTCAGTGTGGTACCACATTACTACGTGATCCAAACCAGAAAAAACCCAGGATCTGTTCTACAAGTATGTGAAAAACCCAAACTATGAGCCTGATAAGGGAAAATCCCAGACCTATCTCAGACTTCACATGCGTTATCCTCTAAAATATTGATCGAAACCAGGTTTAATGGTCTGTTTCAGTGTGGTACCACATTACTACGTGATCCAAACCAGAAAAAGCCAGGGATCTGTTCATCAAGTATGTGAAAAACGCGAAAGTATGTGTCTGATGAAGGCAAATCCCAGGCCCAACATAGACATAACATGCGTTATCCTCTAAAATATTGATGGAAACCAGGTTTAATGCACTAGTTCATTGTGGTACCACATTACTGCGTGATACAAACCAGAAAAACCCAGGATCTGTTCATCATGTATCTGAAAAATGCGAAAGTATGTGTCTGATGAAGGCAAATCCCAGGCCCAACGTAGACATAACATGCGTTATCTCCTAAAATATTGATCGAAACCAGGTTTAATTGAATGTTTCAGTGTGATACCACATTACGACGTGATCCAATCCAGAAAAAACCCAGGATCTGTTCAACAAGTATGTGGAGAATGCGAAAGTATGTGTCTGATCAGGGTAAATCCCAGGCCTAACCTAGACATAACATGCGTTATCCTGTAAAATATTCATCGAAACCAGGTTTAATGGACTTTTTCAGTGTGGTACCACATTACTACGTGATCCAATCCAGAAAAAGCCCAGGATCTAGCCATCAAGTATGAGAAATGTGCGAAAGTATGAGCCTGTGGAAGGCAAATCCTAGACCTAACCCAGACCTAACATGCGTTATCCTCTAAAATATTTATCAAGACCAGGTCTAATTGAATGTTTCAGTGTGGTACCACATTACTACGTGGGCCAAACCAGAAAAAACCCAGGATATGTTCAACAAGTATGTGGAGAATGCGAAAGTATGTGTCTGATGAGGGCAAATCCCAGGCCTAACCTAGACATAACATGCGTTATCCTCTGAAATATTCATCGAAACCAGGTTTAATGGACTGTTTCCGTGTGGTACCACATTACTACGGGATCCAAACCAGAAAAGGCCAGAATCTGGCCATCAAGTATGAGAAATATGCGAAAGTACGAGCCTGATGAGAGCAAATCCCAGACCTAACCTAGACCTAACATGAGTTATTCTCTAAAATATTCATCGAAACCAGGATTAATGGACTTTTTCAGTGTGGTACCACATTACTACGTGATCCAAACCAGAAAAAACCCAGGATCCGTTCTACATGTATGTGAAGAATGCGAAAGTATGTGTCTGATGAGGGCAAATCCCAGGCCTAACCTAGACCTAACATGCGTTATCCTCTAAAATATTTATCAAGACCAGATTTAGTTGAATGTTTCAGTGTGGTACCACATTACTACGTGATCCAAACCAGAAAAAAACCCAGAATCTGTTCAACAAGTATGTGAGAAACGCGTAACTATGAGCCTGATGAGGGCAAATCCCAGACCTATCCCAGACATAACATGCGTTATCCTCTAAAATATTGATCGAAACCAGGTTTAATGGACTGTTTCCGTGTGGTACCACATTACTACGGGATCCAAACCAGAAAAGGCCAGAATCTGGCCATCAAGTATGAGAAATATGCGAAAGTACGAGCCTGATGGGAGCAAATCCCAGACATAACCTAGACCTAACATGAGTTATTCTCTAAAATATTCATCGAAACCAGGTTTAATGGACTTTTTCAGTGTGGTGCCACATTACTACCTGATCCAAACCAGAAAAAACCCAGGATATGTTCAACAAGTATGTCGAGAATGCGAAAGTATGTGTCTGATGAGGGCAAATCCCAGGCCTAACCTAGACATAACATGCGTTATCCTCTGAAATATTCATCGAAACCAGGTTTAATGGACTGTTTCCGTGTGGTACCACATTACTACGTGATCCAATCCAGAAAAAGCCCAGGATCTAGCCATCAAGTATGAGAAATGTGAGAAAGTATGAGCCTGTGGAGGGCAAATCCTAGACCTAACCCAGACCTAACATGCGTTATCCTCTAAAATATTTATCAAGACCAGGTCTAATTGAATGTTTCAGTGTGGTACCACATTACTACGTGATCCAAACCAGAAAAAACCCAGGATATGTTCAACAAGTATGTGGAGAATGCGAATGTATGTGTCTGATGAGGGCAAATCCCAGGCCTAACCTAGACATAACATGCGTTATCCTCTGAAATATTCATCGAAACCAGGTTTAATGGACTGTTTCCGTGTGGTACCACATTACTACGTGATCCAAGCCAGAAAAAAACCCAGGATCTGTACAACTAGTATGTGAGGAATGCGAAAGTACGAGCCTGATGAGAGCAAATCCCAGACCTAACCTAGACCTAACATGAGTTATTCTCTAAAATATTCATCGAAACCAGGTTTAATGGATTGTTTCAGTGTGGTACCACGTTACTACGTGATCCCATCCAGAAAAAATCCAGGATCTGTTCAACAAGTATGTGAAAAACGCGAAAGTACGAGCCTGATGAGAGCAAATCCCAGACCTAACCTAGACCTAACATGAGTTATTCTCTAAAATATTCATCGAAACCAGGTTTAATGGACTGTTTCAGTGTGGTACCACATTACTACGTGATCCAAACCAGAAAAAGCCAGGGATCTGTTCAACAGGTATGTGAAAAATGCGAAAGTATAACCCTGATGAGGGCAAATCCCAGGCCTAACCTAGACCTAACATGCGTTATCCTCTAAAATATTCATTGAAACTAGGTTTAATGGACTGTTTCAGTGTGGTACCACATTACTACGTGATCCAAACCAGAAAAACCCAGGATCTGTTCAACAAGTATGTGAAAAATGCGAAAGTATGACCCTGATGAGGGCAAATCCCAGACCTATCCCAGACCTAACTTGCGTTGTCCTCTAAAATATTGATGGAAACCAGGTTTAATGCACTGGTTCATTGTGGTACCACATTACTGCGTGATACAAACCAGAAAAACCCAGGATCTGTTCAACAAGTATGTGAAATATGCGAAAGTATGACCTTGATGAGGGCAAATCCCAGACCTAACGATGACCTAACATGCGTCATTCTCTAAAATATTGATCGAAACCAGGTTTAATAGACTGTTTCAGTGTGGTACCACATTACTACGTGATCCAAACCAGAAAAAACCCAGGATCTGTTCTACAAGTATGTGAAAAACCCGAAACTATGAGCTTGATGAGTGAAAATCCCAGGCCTATCTCAGACTTCACATGCGTTATCCTCTAAAATATTGATCGAAACCAGGGGTGATGGTCTGTTTCAGTGTGGTACCACAATACTGCGTGATCCAAACCAGAAAAAGCCAGGGATCTGTTCATCAAGTATGTGAATAATGCGAAAGTATGTGTCTGATGAAGGCAAATCCCAGGCCCAACCTAGACATAACATGCGTTATCTCCTAAAATATTGATCGAAACCAGGTTTAATGGACTGTTTCCGTGTGGTACCACATTACTACGGGATCCAAACCAGAAAAAGCCCAGGATCTAGCCATCAAGTATGAGAAATGTGCGAAAGTATGAGCCTGTGGAGGGCAAATCCTAGACCTAACCCAGACCTAACATGCGTTATCCTCTAAAATATTTATCAAGACCAGGTCTAATTGAATGTTTCAGTGTGGTACCACATTACTACGTGGTCCAAACCAGAAAAAACCCAGGATATGTTCAACAAGTATGTGGAGAATGCGAAAGTATGTGTCTGATGAGGGCAAATCCCAGGCCTAACCTAGACCTAACATGCGTTATCCTCTAAAATATTTATCAAGACCAGATTTAGTTGAATGTTTCAGTGTGGTACCACATTACTACGTGATCCAAACCAGAAAAAAACCCAGAATCTGTTCAACAAGTATGTGAGAAACGCGTAACTATGAGCCTGATGAGGGCAAATCCCAGACCTATCCCAGACATAACATGCGTTATCCTCTAAAATATTGATCGAAACCAGGTTTAATGGACTGTTTCCGTGTGGTACCACATTACTACGGGATCCAAACCAGAAAAGGCCAGAATCTGGCCATCAAGTATGAGAAATATGCGAAAGTACGAGCCTGATGGGAGCAAATCCCAGACATAACCTAGACCTAACATGAGTTATTCTCTAAAATATTCATCGAAACCAGGTTTAATGGACTTTTTCAGTGTGGTGCCACATTACTACCTGATCCAAACCAGAAAAAACCCAGGATATGTTCAACAAGTATGTCGAGAATGCGAAAGTATGTGTCTGATGAGGGCAAATCCCAGGCCTAACCTAGACATAACATGCGTTATCCTCTGAAATATTCATCGAAACCAGGTTTAATGGACTGTTTCCGTGTGGTACCACATTACTACGTGATCCAATCCAGAAAAAGCCCAGGATCTAGCCATCAAGTATGAGAAATGTGAGAAAGTATGAGCCTGTGGAGGGCAAATCCTAGACCTAACCCAGACCTAACATGCGTTATCCTCTAAAATATTTATCAAGACCAGGTCTAATTGAATGTTTCAGTGTGGTACCACATTACTACGTGATCCAAACCAGAAAAAACCCAGGATATGTTCAACAAGTATGTGGAGAATGCGAATGTATGTGTCTGATGAGGGCAAATCCCAGGCCTAACCTAGACATAACATGCGTTATCCTCTGAAATATTCATCGAAACCAGGTTTAATGGACTGTTTCCGTGTGGTACCACATTACTACGTGATCCAAGCCAGAAAAAAACCCAGGATCTGTACAACTAGTATGTGAGGAATGCGAAAGTACGAGCCTGATGAGAGCAAATCCCAGACCTAACCTAGACCTAACATGAGTTATTCTCTAAAATATTCATCGAAACCAGGTTTAATGGACTGTTTCAGTGTGGTACCACGTTACTACGTGATCCCATCCAGAAAAAATCCAGAATCTGTTCAACAAGTATGTGAAAAACGCGAAAGTACGAGCCTGATGAGAGCAAATCCCAGACCTAACCTAGACCTAACATGAGTTATTCTCTAAAATATTCATCGAAACCAGGTTTAATGGACTTTTTCAGCGTGGTGCCACATTACTACGTGATCCAAACCAGAAAAAGCCCAGAATCTGGCCATCAACTATGAGAAATATGCGAAAGTACGAGCTTGATGAGAGCAAATCCCAGACCTAACCAAGACCTAACATGCGTTATTCTCTAAAATATAGTTCGAAACCAGGTTTAATGGACTGTTTCAGTGTGGTACCACTTTACTACGTGATCCAAACAAGAAAAAGCCCAGAATCTGTTCAACAAGTATGTGAAAAACACGAAACTATGAGCCTGATGAGGGCAAATCCCAGACCTATCCGAGACATAACATGCGTTATCCTCTAAAATATTGATCGAAACCAGGTTTAATGGACTGTTTCCGTGTGGTACCACATTACTACGTGATCCAAGCCAGAAAAAAACCCAGGATTTGTACAACTAGTATGTGAGGAATGCGAAAGTATGACCCTGATGAGGGCAAATCCCAGACCTAACCATGTCCTAACATGCGTTATTCTCTAAAATATTGATCGAAACCAGGTTAAATGGACTGTTTCAGTGTGGTACCACATTACTACGTGATCCAAACCAGAAAAAACCCAGGATATGTTCTACAAGTATGTGAAAAACCCAAACTATGAGCCTGATAAGGGAAAATCCCAGACCTATCTCAGACTTCACATGCGTTATCCTCTAAAATATTGATCGAAACCAGGTTTAATGGACTGTTTCAGTGTGGTACCACATTACTACGTGATCCAAACCAGAAAAACCCAGGATCTGTTCAACAAGTATGTGAAAAATGCGAAAGTATGACCCTGATGAGGGCAAATCCCAGACCTATCCCAGACCTAACTTGCGTTGTCCTCTAAAATATTGATGGAAACCAGGTTTAATGCACTGGTTCATTGTGGTACCACATTACTGCGTGATACAAACCAGAAAAACCCAGGATCTGTTCAACAAGTATGTGAAATATGCGAAAGTATGACCTTGATGAGGGCAAATCCCAGACCTAACGATGACCTAACATGCGTCATTCTCTAAAATATTGATCGAAACCAGGTTTAATGGACTGTTTCAGTGTGGTACCACATTACTACGTGGTCCAAACCAGAAAAAACCCAGGATCTGTTCTACAAGTATGTGAAAAACCCGAAACTATGAGCTTGATGAGTGAAAATCCCAGACCTATCTCAGACTTCACATGCGTTATCCTCTAAGATATTGATCGAAACCAGGGGTAATGGACTGTTTCAGTGTGGTACCACAATACTGCGTGATTCAAACCAGAAAAAGCCAGGGATCTGTTCATCAAGTATGTGAAAAATGCGAAAGTATGTGTCTGATGAAGGCAAATCCCAGGCCCAACCTAGACATAACATGCGTTATCTCCTAAAATATTGATCGAAACCAGGTTTAATTGAATGTTTCAGTGTGATACCACATTACGACGTGATCCAATCCAGAAAAAACCCAGGATCTGTTCAACAAGTATGTGGAGAATGCGAAAGTATGTGTCTGATCAGGGTAAATCCCAGGCCTAACCTAGACATAACATGCGTTATCCTGTAAAATATTCATCGAAACCAGGTTTAATGGACTGTTTCAGTGTGGTACCACATTACTACGTGATCCAATCCAGAAAAAGCCCAGGATCTAGCCATCAAGTATGAGAAATGTGCGAAAGTATGAGCCTGTGGAGGGCAAATCCTAGACCTAACCCAGACCTAACATGCGTTATCCTCTAAAATATTTATCAAGACCAGGTCTAATTGAATGTTTCAGTGTGGTACCACATTACTACGTGGTCCAAACCAGAAAAAACCCAGGATATGTTCAACAAGTATGTGGAGAATGCGAAAGTATGTGTCTGATGAGGGCAAATCCCAGACCTATCCCAGACACAACATGCGTTATCCTCTAAAATATTGATCGAAACCAGGTTTAATGGACTGTTTCCGTGTGGTACCACATTACTACGGGATCCAAACCAGAAAAGGCCAGAATCTGGCCATCAAGTATGAGAAATATGCGAAAGTACGAGCCTGATGGGAGCAAATCCCAGACATAACCTAGACCTAACATGAGCTATTCTCTAAAATATTCATCGAAACCAGGTTTAATGGACTTTTTCAGTGTGGTGCCACATTACTACGTGATCCAAACCAGAAAAAACCCAGGATATGTTCAACAAGTATGTGGAGAATGCGAAAGTATGTGTCTGATGAGGGCAAATCCCAGGCCTAACCTAGACATAACATGCGTCATCCTCTGAAATATTCATCGAAACCAGGTTTAATGGACTGTTTCCGTGTGGTACCACATTACTACGGGATCCAAACCAGAAAAAGCCCAGGATCTAGCCATCAAGTATGAGAAATGTGCGAATGTATGAGCCTGTGGAGGGCCAATCCTAGACCTAACCCAGACCTAACATGCGTTATCCTCTAAAATATTTATCAAGACCAGGTCTAATTGAATGTTTCAGTGTGGTACCACATTACTACGTGGTCCAAACCAGAAAAAACCCAGGATATGTTCAACAAGTATGTGGAGAATGCGAAAGTATGTGTCTGATGAGGGCAAATCCCAGGCCTAACCTAGACATAACATGCGTTATCCTCTGAAATATTCATCGAAACCAGGTTTAATGGACTGTTTCCGTGTGGTACCACATTACTACGGGATCCAAACCAGAAAAGGCCAGAATCTGGCCATCAAGTATGAGAAATATGCGAAAGTACGAGCCTGATGAGAGCAAATCCCAGACCTAACCTAGACCTAACATGAGTTATTCTCTAAAATATTCATCGAAACCAGGTTCAATGGACTTTTTCAGTGTGGTACCACATTACTACGTGATCCAAACCAGAAAAAACCCAGGATCCGTTCTACATGTATGTGAAAAACCCGAAACTATGAGCCTGATGAGGGAAAATCCCAGACCTATCTCAGACTTCACATGCGTTATCCTCTAAAATATTGATCGAAACCAGGTTTAATGGACTGTTTCAGTGTGGTACCACATTACTACGTGATCCAAACCAGAAAAAGCCAGGGATCTGTTCATCAAGTATGTGAAAAATGCGAAAGTATGTGTCTGATGAAGGTAAATCCCAGGCCCAACATAGACATAACATGCGTTATCTCCTAAAATATTGATCGAAACCAGGTTTAATTGAATGTTTCAGTGTGATACCTCATTACGACGTGATCCAAACCAGAAAAAACCCAGGATCCGTTCTACATGTATGTGAAGAATGCGAAAGTATGTGTCTGATGAGGGCAAATCCCAGGCCTAACCTAGACCTAACATGCGTTATCCTCTAAAATATTTATCAAGACCAGATTTAGTTGAATGTTTCAGTGTGGTACCACATTACTACGTGATCCAAACCAGAAAAAACCCAGAATCTGTTCAACAAGTATGTGAAAAACGCGTAACTATGAGCCTGATGATGGCAAATCCCAGACCTATCCCAGACATAACATGCGTTATCCTCTAAAATATTGATCGAAACCAGGTTTAATGGACAGTTTCAGTGTGGTATCACATTACTACGTGATCCAAACCAGAAAAAGCCAGGGATCTGTTCAACAGGTATGTGAAAAATGCGAAAGTATGAGCCTGACGAGGGCAAATCCCAGGCCTAACCTAGACCTAACATGCGATATCCTCTAAAATATTGATCGAAACTAGGTTTAATGGACTGTTTCAGTGTGGTAACACATTACTGCGTGATCCAATCCAGAAAAAGCCCAGGATCTGTTCAACAAGTATGTGAAATATGCGAAAGTATGACCCTGATGAGGGCAAATCCCAGACCTAACCATGACCTAACATGCGTTATTCTCTAAAATATTGATCGAAACCAGGTTTAATGGACTGTTTCAGTGTGGTACCACATTACTACGTGATCCAAACCAGAAAAAACCCAGGATCTGTTCTACAAGTATGTGAAAAACCCAAACTATGAGCCTGATAAGGGAAAATCCCAGACCTATCTCAGACTTCACATGCGTTATCCTCTAAAATATTGATTGAAACCAGGTTTAATGGACTGTTTCAGTATGGTACCACATTACTACGTGATCCAAACCAGAAAAAGCCAGGGATCTGTTCATCAAGTATGTGAAAAACGCGAAAGTATGTGTCTGATGAAGGCAAATCCCAGGCCCAACATAGACATAACATGCGTTATTTCCTAAAATATTGATCGAAACCAGGTTTAATTGAATGTTTCAGTGTGATACCTCATTACGACGTGATCCAATCCAGAAAAAACCCAGGATCTGTTCTACAAGTATGTGAAAAACGCGAAAGTATGACCCTGATGTGGGCAAATCCCAGGCCTAACCTAGACCTAACATGCGTTATCCTCTAAAATATTCATTGAAACTAGGTTTAATGGACTGTTTCAGTGTGGTACCACATTACTACGTGATCCAAACCAGAAAAACCCAGGATCTGTTCAACAAGTATGTGAAAAATGCGAAAGTATGACCCTGATGAGGGCAAATCCCAGACCTATCCCAGACCTAACTTGCGTTGTCCTCTAAAATATTGATGGAAACCAGATTTAATGCACTGGTCCATTGTGGTACCACATTACTGCGTGATACAAACCAGAAAAACCCAGGATCTGTTCAACAAGTATGTGAAATATGCGAAAGTATGACCTTGATGAGGGCAAATCCCTGACCTAACGATGACCTAACATGCGTCATTCTCTAAAATATTGATCGAAACCAGGTTTAATAGACTGTTTCAGTGTGGTACCACATTACTACGTGATCCAAACCAGAAAAAACCCAGGATCTGTCCTACAAGTATGTGAAAAACCCGAAACTATGAGCTTGATGAGTGAAAATCCCAGGCCTATCTCAGACGTCACATGCGTTATCCTCTAAAATATTGATCGAAACCAGGGGTAATGGACTGTTTCAGTGTGGTACCACAATACTGCGTGATCCAAACCAGAAAAAGCCAGGGATCTGTTCATCAAGTATGTGAAAAATGCGAAAGTATGTGTCTGATGAAGGCAAATCCCAGGCCCAACCTAGACATAACATGCGTTATCTCCTAAAATATTGATCGAAACCAGGTTGAATGGACAGTTTCCGTGTGGTACCACATTACTACGGGATCCAAACCAGAAAAAGCCCAGGATCTAGCCATCAAGTATGAGAAATGTGCGAAAGTATGAGCCTGTGGAGGGCAAATCCTAGACCTAACCCAGACCTAACATGCGTTATCCTCTAAAATATTTATCAAGACCAGGTCTAATTGAATGTTTCAGTGTGGTACCACATTACTACGTGGTCCAAACCAGAAAAAACCCAGGATATGTTCAACAAGTATGTGGAGAATGCGAAAGTATGTGTCTGATGAGGGCAAATCCCAGGCCTAACCTAGACATAACATGCGTTATCCTCTGAAATATTCATCGAAACCAGGTTTAATGGACTTTTTCAGTGTGGTGCCACATTACTACCTGATCCAAACCAGAAAAAACCCAGGATATGTTCAACAAGTATGTGGAGAATGCGAAAGTATGTGTCTGATGAGGGCAAATCCCAGGCCTAACCTAGACATAACATGCGTTATCCTCTGAAATATTCATCGAAACCAGGTTTAATGGACTGTTTCCGTGTGGTACCACATTACTACGTGATCCAATCCAGAAAAAGCCCAGGATCTAGCCATCAAGTATGAGAAATGTGCGAAAGTATGAGCCTGTGGAGGGCAAATCCTAGACCTAACCCAGACCTAACATGCGTTATCCTCTAAAATATTTATCAAGACCTGGTCTAATTGAATGTTTCAGTGTGGTACCACATTACTACGTGATCCAAACCAGAAAAAACCCAGGATATGTTCAACAAGTATGTGGAGAATGCGAATGTATGTGTCTGATGAGGGCAAATCCCAGGCCTAACCTAGACATAACATGCGTTATCCTCTGAAATATTCATCGAAACCAGGTTTAATGGACTGTTTCCGTGTGGTACCACATTACTACGTGATCCAAGCCAGAAAAAAACCCAGGATCTGTACAACTAGTATGTGAGGAATGCGAAAGTACGAGCCAGATGAGAGCAAATCCCAGACCTAACCTAGACCTAACATGAGTTATTCTCTAAAATATTCATCGAAACCAGGTTTAATGGACTGTTTCAGTGTGGTACCACGTTACTACGTGATCCAATCCAGAAAAAATCCAGAATCTGTTCAACAAGTATGTGAAAAACGCGAAAGTACGAGCCTGATGAGAGCAAATCCCAGACCTAACCTAGACCTAACATGAGTTATTCTCTAAAATATTCATCGAAACCAGGTTTAATGGACTTTTTCAGCGTGGTGCCACATTACTACGTGATCCAAACCAGAAAAAGCCCAGAATCTGGCCATCAACTATGAGAAATATGCGAAAGTACGAGCTTGATGAGAGCAAATCCCAGACCTAACCAAGACCTAACATGCGTTATTCTCTAAAATATTGTTCGAAACCAGGTTTAATGGACTGTTTCAGTGTGGTACCACTTTACTACGTGATCCAAACAAGAAAAAGCCCAGAATCTGTTCAACAAGCATGTGAAAAACACGAAACTATGAGCCTGATGAGGGCAAATCCCAGACCTATCCGAGACATAACATGCGTTATCCTCTAAAATATTGATCGAAACCAGGTTTAATGGACTGTTTCCGTGTGGTACCACATTACTACGTGATCCAAGCCAGAAAAAAACCCAGGATTTGTACAACTAGTATGTGAGGAATGCGAAAGTATGACTCTGATGAGGGCAAATCCCAGACCTAACCATGTCCTAACATGCGTTATTCTCTAAAATATTGATCGAAACCAGGTTAAATGGACTGTTTCAGTGTGGTACCACATTACTACGTGATCCAAACCAGAAAAACCCAGGATCTGTTCTACAAGTATGTGAAAAACCCGAAACTATGAGCCTGATGAGGGCAAATCCCAGACCTATCCCAGACTTCACATGCGTTATCCTCTAAAATATTGATCGAAACCAGGTTTAATGGACTGTTTCAGTGTGGTACCACATTACTACGTGATCCAAACCAGAAAAAACCCAGGATATGTTCAACAAGTATGTGGAGAATGCGAAAGTATGTGTCTGATGACGGCAAATCCCACGCCTAACCTAGATATAACATGCGTTATCCTCTGAAATATTCATCGAAACCAGGCTTAATCGACTGTTTCAGTGTCGTACCACATTACTACGTGATACAAACCAGAAAAACCCAGGATCTGTTCAACAAGTATGTGAAATATGCGAAAGTATGACCCTGATGAGGGCAAATCCCAGACCTATCCGAGACATAACATGCGTTATCCTCTAAAATATTGATCGAAACCAGGTTTAATGGACTGTTTCCGTGTGGTACCACATTACTACGTGATCCAAGCCAGAAAAAAACCCAGGATTTGTACAACTAGTATGTGAGGAATGCGAAAGTATGACCCTGATGAGGGCAAATCCCAGACCTAACCATGTCCTAACATGCGTTATTCTCTAAAATATTGATCGAAACCAGGTTAAATGGACTGTTTCAGTGTGGTACCACATTACTACGTGATCCAAACCAGAAAAACCCAGGATCTGTTCTACAAGTATGTGAAAAACCCGAAACAATGGGCCTGATGAGGGCAAATCCCAGACCTATCCCAGACTTCACATGCGTTATCCTCTAAAATATTGATCGAAACCAGGTTTAATGGACTGTTTCAGTGTGATACCACATTACTACGTGATCCAAACCAGAAAAAACCCAGGATATGTTCAACAAGTATGTGGAGAATGCGAAAGTATGTGTCTGATGATGGCAAATCCCACGCCTAACCTAGATATAACATGCGTTATCCTCTGAAATATTCATCGAAACCAGGTTTAATCGACTGTTTCAGTGTGGTACCACATTACTACGTGATACAAACCAGAAAAACCCAGGATCTGTTCAACAAGTATGTGAAATATGCGAAAGTATGACCCTGATGAGGGCAAATCCCAGACCTAACCATGACCTAACATGCGTTAGTCTCTAAAATATTGATCGAAACCAGGTTTAATGGACTGTTTCAATGTGGTACCACATTACTACGTGATCCAAACCAGAAAAAGCCCAGAATCTGGCCATCAACTATGTGAAAAACCCGAAACTATGAGCCTGATGAGAGCAAATCCCAGACCTATCCAAGACCTAACATGCGTTATTCTCTAAAATATTCATCGAAACCAGGTTTAATGGACTGATTCAGTGTAGTACCACATTACTACGGGATCCAAACCAGAAAAAACCCAGGATATGTTCAACAAGTATGTGGAGAATGCGAAAGTATGTGTCTGATGAGGGCAAATCCCAGGCCTAACCTACATATAACATGCGTTATCCTCTGAAATATTCATCGAAACCAGGTTTAATGGACTGTTTCAGTGTGGTACCACATTAGTACGTGATACAAACCAGAAAAACCCAGGATCTGTTCAACTAGTATGTGAGGAATGCGAAAGTATGTGCCCGACGATGGCAAATCCCAGACCTATCCCAGACACAACTTGCGTTATCGTCTAAAATATTGACCAAAACCTGTTTTAATTGACTGTTTCAGTGTGGTGCCACATTACTACGTGATCCAAACCAGAAAAAGCCCAGAATCTGGCCATCAACTATGTGAAAAACCCGAAACTATGAGCCTGATGAGAGCAAATCCCAGACCTATCCCAGACTTCACATGCGCTATCCTCTAAAATATTGATCGAAACCAGGTTTAATGGACTGTTTGAGTGTGGTACCACATTACTACGTGATCCAATCCAGAAAAAACCCAGGATATGTTCAACAAGTAAGTGGAGAATGCGAAAGTATGTGTCTGATGAGGGCAAATCCCAGGCCTAACCTAGATATAACATGCGTTATCCTCTGAAATATTCATCGAAACCAGATTTAATGGACTGTTTCAGTGTGGTACCACATTACTACGGGATCCAAACCAGAAAAGGCCAGAATCAGGCCATCAAGTATGAGAAATATGCGAAAGTACGAGCCTGATGAGAGCAAATCCCAGACCTAACCTAGACCTAACATGAGCTATTCTCTAAAATATTCATCGAAACCAGGTTTAATGGACTTTTTCAGTGTTGTACCACATTACTACGTGATCCAAACCAGAAAAAATCCAGGATCCGTTCAACATGTATGTGAAGAATGCATAAGTATGAGCCTGACGAGGGCAAATCCCAGACCTATCCCAGACATAACTTGCGTTATCGTCTAAAATATTGACCGAAACCTGTTTTAATCGACTTTTTCAGTGTGGTACCACATTACTACATGATCCAAACCAGAAAAAACCCAGAATCTGGCCATGCACTATGAGAAATATGCGAAAGTACGAGCCTGATGAGAGCAAATCCCAGACCTAACCAAGACCAAACATGCGTTATTCTCTAAAATATTCATCGAAACCAGGTTTAATGGACTGATTCAGTGTGGTACCACATTACTACGGGATCCAAACCAGAAAAAACCCAGGATCCGTTCAACATGTATGTGAAGAATGCGAAAGTACGTGTCTGATGAGGGAAAATCCCAGGCCTAACCTAGACCTAACATGCGTTACCCTCAAAATTGTTGATCGAAACCAGGTTTAATCGACTGTTTCAGTGTGGTACCACATTACTACGTGATCCAAACCAGAAAAAAACCCAGGATCTGTACAACTAGTATGTGAAGAATGCGTAAGTATGAGCCTGACGAGGGCAAATCCCAGACCTATCCCAGACATAACTTGCGTTATCGTCTAAAATATTGACCGAAACCTGTTTTAATCGACTTTTTCAGTGTGGTACCACATTACTACATGATCCAAACCAGAAAAAACCCAGAATCTGGCCATGCACTATGAGAAATATGCGAAAGTACGAGCCTGATGAGAGAAAATCCCAGACCTAACCAAGACCTAACATGCGTTATTCTCTAAAATATTCATCGAAACCAGGTTTAATGGACTGATTCAGTGTGGTACCACATTACTACGGGATCCAAACCAGAAAAAGGCCAGAATCTGGCCATCAAGTATGAGAAATTTGCGAAAGTACGAGCCTGATGAGAGCAAATCCCAGACCTAACCTAGACCTAACATGAGTTATTCTCTAAAATATTCATCGAAACCAGGTTTAATGGACTTTTTCAGTGTGGTACCACATTACTACGTGATCCAAACCAGAAAAAACCCAGGATCCGTTCAACATGTATGTGAAGAATGCGAAAGTATGTGTCTGATGAGGGAAAATCCCAGGCCTAACCTAGACCTAACATGCGTTACCCTCAAAATTGTTGATAGAAACCAGGTTTAATCGACTGTTTCAGTGTGGTACCACATTACTACGTGATCCAAACCAGAAAAAAACCCAGGATCTGGCCATCAACTATGGGAAATATACGAAAGTACGAGCCTGATGAGAGCAAATCCCAGACCTAACCAAGACCTACCATGCGTTATTCTCTAAAATATTGTTCGAAACCATGTTTAATGGACTTTTTCAGTGTGGTACCACATTACTACGTGATCCAAACCAGAAAAAACCCAGGATCCGCTCAACATGTACGTGAAGAATGCGAAAGTATGTGTCTGATGAAGGAAAATCCCAGGCCTAACCAAGACCTAACTTGCGTTATCCTCTAAAATATTGATCGAAAACAGGTTTAATGGACTATTTCAGTGTGGTACCACATTACTGCGTGATCCAATCCAGAAAAAGCCCAGAATATGGGCATCAACTATGAGAGATATGCGAAAGTACGAGCCTGATGAGAGCAAATCCCAGACCTAACCAAGACCTACGATGCGTTATTCTGTAAAATATTGATCGAAACCAGGTTTAATGGACTGTTTCAGTGTGGTACCACATTACTACGTGATCCAAACCAGAAAAAACCCAGAATCTGTTCAACAAGTATGTGAAAAACGCGAAACTATGACCCTGATGAGGGCAAATCCCAGACATAACATGCGTTATCCTCTAAAATATTGATCGAAACCAGGTTTAATGGACTGTTTCAGTGTGGTACCACATTACTGCGTGATCCAATCCAGAAAAAGCCCAGGATCTAGCCATCAAGTATGAGAAATATGCGAAAGTGTGAGCCTGCTGAGGGCAAATCCTAGACCTAACCCAGACATAACATGAGTTATTCTCTAAAATATTGTTCCAAACCAGGACTAATTGAATGTTTCAGTGTGGTACCACATTACTACGTGATCCAAACCCGAAAAAACCCAGAATCTGTTCAACAAGTATGTGAAAAACGCGAAACTTTGACCCTGATGAGGGCAAATCCCAGACATAACATGCGTTATCCTCCAAAATATTTATCAAGACCAGATTTAATTGAATGTTTCAGTGTGGTACCACATTACTACGTGATCCAATCCAGAAAAAACCCAGGATCTGTTCAACAAGTATGTGAAAAACGTGAAAGTATGACCCTGATGAGGGCAAATCCCAGGTCTAGCCTAGACCTAACATGCGTTACCCTCAAAATTGTTGATCGAAACCAGGTTTAATCGACTGTTTCAGTGTGGTACCACATTACTACGTGATCCAAACCAGAAAAAACCCAGAATCTGTTCAACAAGTATGTGAAAAACGCGAAACTATGATCCTGATGAGGGCAAATCCCAGACATAACATGCGTTATCCTGTAAAATATTGATCGAAACCAGGTTTAATGGACTGTTTCAGTGTGGTACCACATTACTGCGTGATCCAATCCAGAAAAAGCCCAGGATCTAGCCATCAAGTATGAGAAATATGCGAAAGTATGAGTCTGCTGAGGGCAAATCGTAGACCTAACCCAGACCTAACATGCGTTATCCTCTAAAATATTTATCAAGACCAGATTTAATGGACTGTTTCAGTGTGGTACCACATTAGTACATGATCCAAACCAGAATAAGCCAGGGATCTGTTCAACAAGTATGTAAAACGCGAAACTATGAGCCTGATGAGGGCAAATCCCAGACCTATCCCAGACATAACGTGCGTTACCCTCAAAATTGTTGATCGAAACCAGGTTTAATCGACTGTTTCAGTGTGGTACCACATTACTACGTGATCCAAAGCAGAAAAAAACCCAGGATGTGTACAACTAGTATGTGAAGAATGCGAAAGTATGAGCCAGACGAAGGCAAATCCCAGACCTATCCCAGACATAACATGTGTTATCCTCCAAAATATTTATCAAGACCAGGTCTAATTGAATGTTTCAGTGTGGTACCACATTACTACGAGATCCAAACCAGAAAAAACCCAGGATATGTTCAAGAAGTATGTGGAGAATGCGAAAGTATGTGTCTGATGATGGCAAATCCCAGGCCTAACCTAGACATAACATGCGTTATCCTCTAAAATATTGATCGAAACCAGGTTTTATTGAATGTTTCAGTGTGATACCACATTACTACGTGATCTAATCCAGAAAAAGCCCAGGATCTAGCCATCAAGTATGAGATATATGCGAAAGTACGAGCCTGATGAGAGCAAATCCCAGACCTAACCAAGACCTACGATGCGTTATTCTGTAAAATATTGATCGAAACCTGGTTTAATGGACTGTTTCAGTGTGGTACCACATTACTGCGTGATCCTATCCAGAAAAAGCCCAGGATCTAGCCATCAAGTATGACAAATATGCGAAAGTGTGAGCCTGCTGAGGGCAAATCCTAGACCTAACCCAGATATACCATGAGTTATTCTCTAAAATATTGTTCCAAACCAGGTTTAATGGACTGTATCAGTGTGGTACCACATTAGTACATGATCCAAACCAGTATAAGCCAGGGATCTGTTAAACAAGTATGTGAAAAACGTGAAAGTATGACCCTGATGAGGGCAAATCCCAGGCCCAACCTAGACCTAACATGCGTTACCCCCAAAATTGTTGATCGAAACCAGGTTTAATCAACTGTTTCAGTGTGGTACCACATTACTACGTGATCCAAACCAGAAAAAGCCCAGAACCTGGCCATCAACTATGAGAGATATGCGAAAGTACGAGCCTGATGAGAGCAAATCCCAGACCTAACCAGGACCTACGATGCGTTATTCTGTAAAATATTGTTCGAAACCAGGTCTAATGGACTGCTTCAGTGTGGTACCACATTACTACGTGATCCAAACCAGAAAATACCCAGAATCTGTTCAACAAGTATGTGAAAAACGCGAAACTATGAACGTGATGAGGGCAAATACCAGACCTATCCCAGACATAACATGCGTTATCCTCTAAAATATTGATCGAAACCAGGTTTAATGGACTGTTCCAGTGTGGTATCACATTACTGCGTGATCCAATCCAGAAAAAGCGCAGGATCTAGCCATCAAGTATGAGAAATATGTGAAAGTGTGAGCCTGCTGAGGTCAAATCCTAGACCTAACCCAGACATAACATGAGTTATTCTCTAAAATATTGTTCCAAACCAGGTTTAATGGACTGCATCAGTGTGGTACCACATTAGTACATGATCCATTCCAGAATAAGCCAGGGATCTGTTCAACAGGTATGTGAAAAACGCGAAAGTATGACCCTGATGAGGGCAAATCCCAGGCCCAACCTAGACCTAACATGCGTTATCCTCTAAAATATTCATCGAAACTAGGTTTAATGGACTGTATCAGTGTGGTACCACATTACTACGTGATCCAAACCAGAAAAACCCAGGATCTGTTCAAAAAGTATGTGAAAAATGCGAAAGTATGACCCTGATGATGGCAAATCCCAGACCTAACCAAGACCTAACATGCGTTATTCTCTAAAATATTGATTAAAACCAGGTTTAATAGACTGTTTCAGTGTGGTACCACATTACTACGTGATCCGAACCAGAAAAAGCCCAGAATCTGGCCATGAAGTATGAGAAATATGCGAAAGTACGAGCCTGATGAGAGCAAATCCCAGACCTAACCATGACCTAACATGCATTATTCTCTAAAATATTGTTCGAAACCAGGTCTAATGGACTTTTTCAGTGTGGTACCACATTACTACGTGATCCAAACCAGAAAAAACCCAGAATCTGTTCAACAAGTATGTGAAAAACGCGAAACTATGTCCCTGATGAGGGCAAATCCCAGACCTATCCCAGACATATCATGCGTTATCCTCTAAAATATTTATCGAAACCAGGTTTAATGGACTGTTTCAGTGTGGTACAACATTACTGCGTGATCCAATCCAGAAAAAGCCCAGGATCTAGCCATCAAGTATGAGAAATATGTGAAAGTGTGAGCCTGCTGAGGGCAAATCCTAGACCTGACCCAGACATAGCATGAGTTATTCTCTAAAATATTGTTCCAAACCAGGTTTAATGGACTGCATCAGTGTGGTACCACATTAGTACATGATCCAAACCAGAATAAGCCAGGGATCTGTTCAACAAGTATGTGAAAAACGCGAAAGTATGACCCTGATGAGGGCAAATCCCCGGCCCAACCTAGACCTAACATGCGTTATCCTCTAAAATATTCATCGAAACTAGGTTTAATGGACTGCTTCAGTGTGGTACCACATTACTACGTGATCCAAACGAGTAAAACCCAGGATCTGTTCAACAAGTATGTGAAAAATGCGAAAGTATGACACTGGTGATGGCAAATCCCAGACCTAACCAAGACCTAACATGCGTTATTCTCTAAAATATTGATCGAAACCAGGTTTAATGGACTGGTTCAGTGTGGTACCACATTACTACGTGATCCAAACCAGAAAAACCCAGGATCTGTTCAACAAGTATGTGAAAAATGCGAAAGTAAGACCCTGATGATGGCAAATCCGAGACCTAACCCAGACATAACATGCGTTATTCTCTAAAATATTGTTCGAAACCAGGTTTAATGGACTGTTTCAGTGTGGTACCACATTACTACGTGATCCAAACCAGAAAAAACCCAGAATCTGTTCAACAAGTGTGTGAAAAACGCGAAACTATGACCCTGATGAGGGCAAATCCCAGACCTATCCCAGACATAACATTCGTTATCCTCTAAAATATTGATCGACGCCAGGTTTAATGGACTGTTTCAGTGTGGTACCACATTACTGCGAGATCCAATCCAGAAAAAGCCCAGGATCTAGCCATCAAGTATGAGAAATATGTGAAAGTGTGAGCCTGCTGAGGGCAAATCCTAGACCTGACCCAGACATAGCATGAGTTATTCTCTAAAATATTGTTCCAAACCAGGTTTAATGGACTGCATCAGTGTGGTACCACATTAGTACATGATCCAAACCAGAATAAGCCAGGGATCTGTTCAACAAGTATGTGAAAAACGCGAAAGTATGACCCTGATGAGGGCAAATCCCAGACCCAAACTAGACCTAACATGCGTAATCCTCTAAAATATTCATCGAAACTAGGTTTAATGGACTGTTTCAGTGTGGTACCACATTACTACGAGATCCAATCCAGAAAAAGCCCAGGATCTAGCCATGAAGTATGAGAAATATGCGAAAGTACGAGCCTGATGAGAGCAAATCCCAGACCTATCCCAGACATAACATGCGTTATCCTCTAAAATATGGATCGAAACCAGGTTTAATGGACTATTTCAGTGTGGTACCATATTAGTACGTGATCCAATCTAGAAAAACCCCAGGATCTGGCCATCAAGTATGAGAAATATGCGAAAGTACGAGCCTGATGAGAGCAAATCCCAGACCTAACCTTGACCTAACATGAGTTATTCTCTAAAATATTCATCGAAGCCAGGTTTAATGGACTTTTTCAGTGTGGTACCATATTACTGCGTGATCCAATCCAGAAAAAGCCCAGGATCTAGCCATCAAGTATGAGAAATATGTGAAAGTGTGAGCCTGCTGAGGGCAAATCCTAGACCTGACCCAGACATAGCATGAGTTATTCTCTAAAATATTGTTCCAAACCAGGTTTAATGGACTGCATCAGTGTGGTACCACATTAGTACATGATCCAAACCAGAAGAAGCCAGGGATCTGTTCAACAAGTATGTGAACAATGCGAAAATATGACCCTGATGAGGGCAAATCCCAGGTCTAACCTAGACATAACATGCGTTATCCTCTAAAATATTCAGCGAAACTTGGTTTAATTGAATGTTTCAGTGTGATACCACATTACTACGTGATTCAATCCAGAAAAAGCCCAGAATCTGGCCACCAAGTATGAGAAATATGCGAAAGTATGAGCCTGCTGAGGGCAAATCGTTGACCTAACCCAGACCTTACATGAGTTATTCTCTAAAATATTCATCGAAGCCAGAATTAGTGGACTTTTTCAGTGTGGTACCACATTAGTACATGATCCAAACCAGAATAAGCCAGGGATCTGTTCAACTAGTATGTGAGGAATGCGAAAGTATGAGCCTGACCAGGGCAAATCCCAGACCTATCGCAGACATAACTTGCGTTATCATCTAAAATATTGACCGAAACCTGGTTTAATCGACTGTTTCAGTGTGGTACCACATTACTACGTGATCCAAACCAGAAAAAGCCCAGAATCTGGCCATCAACTATGAGAAATATGCGAAAGTGCGAGCCTGATGAGAGCAAATCCCAGACCTAACCAAGACCTAACATGCGTTATTCTGTAAAATAATGATCGAAACCAGGTTTAATGGACTGTTTCAGTGTGGTACCACATTACTACATGATCCAAACCTGAAAAAAACCAAGGATCCGTTCAACAAATATGTGAAGAATGCGAAAGTATGTGTCTGATGAGGGAAAATCCCAGGCCTAACCTACACATAACATGCGTTATCCTCTAAAATATTGATCGAAACAAGGTTTAATGGACAGTTTCAGTGTGGTACCACATTACTACGTGATCCAAACCAGAAAAAACCCAGAATCTGGCCATCAACTATGAGAAATATGCGAAAGTACGAGCCTGATGAGAGCAAATCCCAGACCTATCCCAGACATAACTTGCGTTATACTCTAAAATATTGATCGAAACCAGGTTTAATCGACTGCTTCAGTGTGGTACCACATTGCTACGTGATCCAATCCAGAAAAAGCCCAGGATCTAGCCATGAAGTATGAGAAATATGCGAAAGTACGAGCCCGATGAGAGCAAATCCCATACCTAACCTAGACCTAACATGAGTTATTCTCTAAAACATTCATCGAAACCAGGTTTAATGGACTTTCTCAGTGTGGTACCACATAACTACGTGATCCAAACCAGAAAAAACCCAGGATCCGTTCTACAAGTATGTGAAGAATGCGAAAGTATGTGTCTGATGAAGGAAAATCCCAGGACTAACCTTGGCCTAACTTGCATTATCCTCTAAAATATTGATCGAAACCAGGTTTAATGGACTATTTCAGTGTCGTACCACATTACTACGTGATCCAAACCAGAAAAAACCCAGGATCCGTTCAACAAGTATGTGAAGAATGCGAAAGTATGTGTCTGATGAAGGAAAATCCCAGGCCTAACCAAGACCTAACTTGCGTTATCCTCTAAAATATTGATCGAAAACAGGTTTCATGGACTATTTCAGTGTGGTACCACATTACTACGTGATCCAATCCAGAAAAAGCCCAGGATCTGGCCATCAAGTATGAGAAAAATGCGAAAGTACGAGCCTGATGAGAGGAAATCCCAGACCTAACCTAGACCTAACATGAGTTATTCTCTAAAATATTCATCGTAGCCAGGCTTAATGGACTTTTTCAGTGTGGTACCACATTACTACGTGATCCAAACCAGAAAAAACCCAGGATCCGTTCAACAAGTATGTGAAGAATGCGAAAGTATGTGTCTGATGAAGGAAAATACCAGGCCTAACCTAGACCTAACTTGCGTTATCCTCTAAAATATTGATCGAAACCAGGTTTAATGGACTGTTTCAGTGTGGTACCACATTACTACGTGATCCAATCCAGAAAAAGCCCAGGATCTGGCCATCAAGTATGAGAAATATGCGAAAGTATGAGCCTGCTGAGGGCAAATCGTAGACCTAACCCAGACATAACATGCGTTATCCTCTAAAATATTTATCAAGACCAGATTTAATGGACTGTTTCAGTGTGGTACCACATTAGTACATGATCCCAACCAGGATAAGCCAGGGATCTGTTCAACAAGTATGTGAAAAACGCGAATGTATGACCTTGATGAGGGCAAATCCCAGGCATAATCTAGACCAAACATGCGTTGTCCTCTAAAATATTGATCGAACCCAGATTTAATGGACTGTTTCAGTGTGGTACCACATTACTACGTGATCCAAACCAGAAGAAGCCAGGGATCTGTTCAACAAGTATGTGAACAATGCGAAAATATGTGTCTGATGAGGGAAAATCCCAGGCCTAACCTAGACCTGACATGCGTTACCCTCAAAATTATTGATCGAATCCAGGTTTAACCGACTGTTTCAGTGCGGTACCACATTACTACGTGATCCATACCAGAAAAAGTCCAGAGTCTGGCCATCAACTATGAGAAATATGCCAAAGTACGAGCCTGATGAGAGCAAATCCCAGACCTAACCAAGACCAAACATGCGTTATCCTGTAAAATATTGATCGAAACCAGGTTTAATGGACTGTTTCAGTGTGGTACCACATTACTACTTGATCCAAATCAGGAAAAACCCAGAATCTGTTCAACAAGTATGTGAAAAACGCGAAACTATGAGCCTGATGAGGGCAAATCCCAGACCTATCGCAGACATAACATGCGTTATCCTCTAAAATATTGATCGAAACCAGGTTTAATGGACTGTTTCAGTGTGGTACCACATTACTACGTGATCCAAACCGGAAAAAGCAGGGGATCTGTTCAACAAGTATGTGAAAAATGCGAAAATATGACCCTGATGAGGGCAAATCCCGGACCTATCCCATACCTAACTTGCGTTATCCTCTAAAATATTGATCGAAACCAGGTTTAATGGACTATTTCAGTGTGGTACCACATTACTACGTGATCCAATCCAGAAAAACCCCAGGATCTGGCCATCAAGTATGAGAAATATTCGAAAGTACGAGCCTGATGAGAGCAAATCCCAGACCTAACCCAGACCTAACATGCGTTATCCTCTAAAATATTTATCAAGACCAGATTTAATGGTCTGTTTCAGTGTGGTACCACATTAGTACATGATCCAAACCAGAATAAGCCAGGGATCTGTTCAACAAGTATGTGAAAAACGTGAAAGTATGACCCTGATGAGGGCAAATCCCAGGCCTAATCTAGACCTAACATGCGTTATCCTCTAAACTATTGATCGAAACTAGGTTTAATGGACGGTTTCAGTGTGGTACCACATTACTACGTGATCCAAAACAGAAAAACCGAGGATCTGTTCAACAAGTATGTTAAAAATGCGAAAATATGACCCTGATGAGAGCAAATCCCAGACCTAACCCAGACCTAACATGCGTTATCCTCCAAAATATTTATCAAGACCAGATTTAATTGAATGTTTCAGTGTGGTACCACATTACTATGTGATCCGAACCAGAAAAAACCCAGGATCTGTTCAACAAGTATGTGGAGAATGCAAAAGTGTGTGTCTGATGAGGGCAAATCCCAGGCCCAACCTAGACATAACATGCGTTATCCTCTAAAATATTGATCGAAACCAGGTTTAATGGACTGTTTCAGTGTGATACCACTTTACTACGGGATCCAATCCAGAAAAAGCCCAGGATCTAGCCAGGAAGTATGAGAAGTATGCGAAAGTACGAGCCTGATGAGAGCAAATCCCAGACCTAACCATGACCTAACATGAGTTATTCTCTAAAATATTGATCGAAACCAGGTTTAATGGACTGTTTCAGTGTGGTACCACATTACTACGTGATCCAAACCAGAAAAAGCCAGGGATCTGTTCAACAAGTATGTGAAAAATGCGAAAATATGACCCTGATGAGGGCAAATCCCGGACCTAACCTAGACCTAACATGAGTTATTCTCTAAAATATTCATCGATGCCAGGTTTAATCGACTGTTTCAGTGTGGTACCACATTACTACGTGATCCAAACCAGAATAAAAACCAGGATCTCTACAACTAGTATGTGATGAATGCGAAAGTATGAGCCAGACGAGGGCAAATCCCAGACCTATCCCAGACATAACTTGCGTTATCATCTAAAATATTGACCGAAACCAGTTTTAATCTACTGTTTCAGTGTGGTACCACATTACTACGTGATCCAAACCAGAAAAAGCACAGAATCTGGCCATCAACTATGAGAAATATGCGAAAGTACGAGCCTGATGAGAGCAAATCCCAGACCTAACCAAGTCCTAACATGCGTTATTCTGTAAAATATTGATCGAAACCAGGTTTAATGGACTGTTTCAGTGTGGTACCACATTACTACGTGATCCAAATCAGAAAAAACCCAGAATCTGTTCAACAAGTACGTGAAAAACGCGAAACTATGAGCTTGATGAGGGCAAATCCCAGACCTATCCCAGACATAACATGCGTTATCCTCTAAAATATTGATCGAAACCAGGTTTAATGGACTGTTTCAGTGTGGTACCACATTACTACGTGATCCAAACCGGAAAAGCCAGGGATCTGTTCAACAAGTATGTGAAAAATGCGAAAATACGACCCTGATGAGGGCAAATCCCGGACCTATCCCATACCTAACTTGCGTTATCCTCTAAAATATTTATCGAAACCAGGTTTAATTTACTGTTTCAGTGTGGTACCACATTACTACGTGATGCAATCCAGAAAAAGCCCAGGATCTAGCCATGAAGTATGAGAAATATGCGAAAGTACGAGCCTGATGAGAGCAAATCCCAGACCTAACCTTGACCTAACATGTTAGGTCTAAAATGTTCATCGAAGCCAGGTTTAATGGACTTTTTCAGTGTGGCACCACATTACTACGTGATCCAAACCAGAATAAGCCAGGGATCTGTTCAACAAGTATGTGAAAAACGCGAAAGTATGACCCTGATGAGGGCAAAACCCCGGCCCAACCTAGACCTAACATGCGTTATCCTCTAAAATATTCATCGAAACTAGGTTTAATGGACTGCTTCAGTGTGGTACCACATTACTACGTGATCCAAACGAGTAAAACCCAGGATCTGTTCAACAAGTATGTGAAAAATGCGAAAGTATGACACTGATGATGGCAAATCCCAGACCTAACCAAGACCTAACATGCGTTATTCTCTAAAATATTGATCGAAACCAGGTTTAATGGACTGGTTCAGTGTGGTACCACATTACTACGTGATCCAAACCAGAAAAACCCAGGATCTGTTCAACAAGTATGTGAAAAATGCGAAAGTAAGACCCTGATGATGGCAAATCCGAGACCTAACCCAGACATAACATGCGTTATTCTCTAAAATATTGTTCGAAACCAGGTTTAATGGACTGTTTCAGTGTGGTACCACATTGCTACGTGATCCAAACCAGAAAAAGCCCAGAATCTGGCCATGAAGTATGAGAAATATGTGAAAGTACGAGCCTGATGAGAGCAAATCCCAGACCTAACCATGACCTAACATGCGTTATTCTCTAAAATATTGTTCGAAACCAGGTCTAATCGACTGTCTCTGTGTGGTACCACATTACTACGTGATCCAAACCAGAAAAAACCCAGAATCTGTTCAATAAGTGTGTGAAAAACGCGAAACTATGACCCTGATGAGGGCAAATCCCAGACCTATCCCAGACATAACATTCGTTATCCTCTAAAATATTGATCGACGCCAGGTTTAATGGACTGTTTCAATGTGGTACCACATTACTGCGTGATCCAATCCAGAAAAAGCCCAGGATCTAGCCATCAAGTATGAGAAATATGTGAAAGTGTGAGCCTGCTGAGGGCAAATCCTAGACCTGACCCAGACATAGCATGAGTTATTCTCTAAAATATTGTTCCAAACCAGGTTTAATGGACTGCATCAGTGTGGTACCACATTAGTACATGATCCAAACCAGAATAAGCCAGGGATCTGTTCAACAAGTATGTGAAAAACGCGAAAGTATGACCCTGATGAGGGCAAATCCCAGACCCAACCTAGACCTAACATGCGTAATCCTCTAAAATATTCATCGAAACTAGGTTTAATGGACTGTTTCAGTGTGGTACCACATTACTACGAGATCCAATCCAGAAAAAGCCCAGGATCTAGCCATGAAGTATGAGAAATATGCGAAAGTACGAGCCTGATGAGAGCAAATCCCAGACCTATCCCAGACATAACATGCGTTATCCTCTAAAATATTGATCGAAACCAGGTTTAATGGACTATTTCAGTGTGGTACCATATTAGTACGTGATCCAATCTAGAAAAACCCCAGGATCTGGCCATCAAGTATGAGAAATATGCGAAAGTACGAGCCTGATGAGAGCAAATCCCAGACCTAACCTAGACCTAACATGAGTTATTCTCTAAAATATTCATCGAAGCCAGGTTTAATGGACTTTTTCAGTGTGGTACCATATTACTACGTGATCCAAACCAGAAGAAGCCAGGGATCTGTTCAACAAGTATGTGAACAATGCGAAAATATGACCCTGATGAGGGCAAATCCCAGGTCTAACCTAGACATAACATGCGTTATCCTCTAAAATATTCATCGAAACTAGGTTTAATTGAATGTTTCAGTGTGATACCACATTACTACGTGATTCAATCCAGAAAAAGCCCAGAATCTGGCCATCAAGTATGAGAAATATGCGAAAGTATGAGCCTGCTGAGGGCAAATCGTTGACCTATCCCAGACCTTACATGAGTTATTCTCTAAAATATTCATCGATACCAGAATTAGTGGACTTTTTCAGTGTGGTACCACATTAGTACATGATCCGAACCAGAATTAGCCAGGGATCTGTTCAACTAGTATGTGAGGAATGCGAAAGTATGAGCCTGACCAGGGCAAATCCCAGACCTATCGCAGACATAACTTGCGTTATCATCTAAAATATTGACCGAAACCTGGTTTAATCGACTGTTTCAGTGTGGTACCACATTACTACGTGATCCAAACCAGAAAAAGCCCAGAATCTGGCCATCAACTATGAGAAATATGCGAAAGTGCGAGCCTGATGAGAGCAAATCCCAGACCTAACCAAGACCTAACATGCGTTATTCTGTAAAATAATGATCGAAACCAGGTTTAATGGACTGTTTCAGTGTGGTACCACATTACTACATGATCCAAACCTGAAAAAAACCAAGGATCCGTTCAACAAATATGTGAAGAATGCGAAAGTATGTGTCTGATGAGGGAAAATCCCAGGCCTAACCTACACATAACGTGCGTTATCCTCTAAAATATTGATCGAAACAAGGTTTAATGGACAGTTTCAGTGTGGTACCACATTACTACGTGATCCAAACCAGAAAAAACCCAGAATCTGGCCATCAACTATGAGAAATATGCGAAAGTATGAGCCTGCTGAGGGCAAATCGTAGACCTAACCCAGACATAACATGCGTTATCCTCTAAAATATTTATCAAGACCAGATTTAATGGACTGTTTCAGTGTGGTACCACATTAGTACATGATCCAAACCAGGATAAGCCAGGGATCTGTTCAACAAGTATGTGAAAAACGCGAAAGTATGACCTTGATGAGGGCAAATCCCAGGCATAATCTAGACCAAACATGCGTTGTCCTCTAAAATATTGATCGAACCCAGATTTAATGGACTGTTTCAGTGTGGTACCACATTACTACGTGATCCAAACCAGAAGAAGCCAGGGATCTGTTCAACAAGTATGTGAACAATGCGAAAATATGTGTCTGATGAGGGAAAATCCCAGGCCTAACCTAGACCTGACATGCGTTACCCTCAAAATTATTGATCGAATCCAGGTTTAACCGACTGTTTCAGTGCGGTACCACATTACTACGTGACCCATACCAGAAAAAGTCCAGAGTCTGGCCATCAACTATGAGAAATATGCCAAAGTACGAGCCTGATGAGAGCAAATCCCAGACCTAACCAAGACCAAACATGCGTTATCCTGTAAAATATTGATCGAAACCAGGTTTAATGAACTGTTTCCGTGCGGTACCACATTACTACGTGATCCAAACCAGAAAAAGCCAGGGATCTGTTCAACAAGTATGTGAAAAATGCGAAAGTATGAGCCTGACGAGGGCAAATCCCAGACCTATCCCAGACATAACATGCGTTGTCCTCCAAAATAGTTATCAAGACCAGATTTAATTGAATGTTTCAGTGTGGTACCACATTACTACGTGATCCAAACCAGAAGAAGCCAGGGATCTGTTCAACAAGTATGTGAACAATGCGAAAATATGTGTCTGATGAGGGAAAATCCCAGGCCTAACCTAGACCTAACATGCGTTACCCTCAAAATTATTGATCGAATCCAGGTTTAACCGACTGTTTCCGTGTGGTACCACATTACTACGTGATCCAAACCAGAAAAGCCAGGGATCTGTTCAACAAGTATGTGAAAAATGCGAAAATATGACCCTGATGAGGGCAAATCCCGGACCTAACCTAGACCTAACATGAGTTATTCTCTAAAATATTCATCGAAGCCAGGTTTAATCGACTGTTTCAGTGTGGTACCACATTACTACGTGATCCAAACCAGAATAAAACCCAGGATCTCTACAACTAGTATGTGAAGAATGCGAAAGTATGAGCCTGACGAGGGCAAATCCCAGACCTATCCCAGACATAACTTGCGTTATCATCTAAAATATTGACCGAAACCTGTTTTAATCTACTGTTTCAGTGTGGTACCACATTACTACGTGATCCAAATCAGAAAAAGCCCAGAACCTGGCCATCAACTATGAGAAATATGCGAAAGTACGAGCCTGATGAGAGCAAATCCCAGACCTCACCAAGACCTAACATGCGTTATTCTGTAAAATATTGATCGAAACCAGGTTTAATGGACTGTTTCAGTGTGGTACCACATTACTACTTGATCCAAATCAGGAAAAACCCAGAATCTGTTCAACAAGTATGTGAAAAACGCGAAACTATGAGCCTGATGAGGGCAAATCCCAGACCTATCGCAGACATAACATGCGTTATCCTCTAAAATATTGATCGAAACCAGGTTTAATGGACTGTTTCAGTGTGGTACCACATTACTACGTGATCCAATCCAGAAAAACCCCAGGATCTGGCCATCAAGTATGAGAAATATTCGTAAGTACGAGCCTGATGAGAGCAAATCCCAGACCTAACCCAGACCTAACATGCGTTATCCTCTAAAATATTTATCAAGACCAGATTTAATGGTCTGTTTCAGTGTGGTACCACATTAGTACATGATCCAAACCAGAATAAGCCAGGGATCTGTTCAACAAGTATGTGAAAAACGTGAAAGTATGACCCTGATGAGGGCAAATCCCAGGCCTAATCAAGACCTAACATGCGTTATCCTCTAAACTATTGATCGAAACTAGGTTTAATGGACGGTTTCAGTGTGGTACCACATTACTACGTGATCCAAAACAGAAAAACCGAGGATCTGTTCAACAAGTATGTTAAAAATGCGAAAATATGACCCTGATGAGGGCAAATCCCAGTCCTATCCCAGACCCAACATGCGTTGTCCTCCAAAATATTTATCAAGACCAGATTTAATTGAATGTTTCAGTGTGGTACCACATTACTATGTGATCCGAACCAGAAAAAACCCAGGATCTGTTCAACAAGTATGTGGAGAATGCAAAAGTGTGTGTCTGATGAGGGCAAATCCCAGGCCCAACCTAGACATAACATGCGTTATCCTCTAAAATATTGATCGAAACCAGGTTTAATGGACTGTTTCAGTGTGATACCACTTTACTACGGGATCCAATCCAGAAAAAGCCCAGGATCTAGCCAGGAAGTATGAGAAGTATGCGAAAGTACGAGCCTGATGAGAGCAAATCCCAGACCTAACCTAGACCTAAGATGAGTTATTCTCTAAAATATTGATCGAAACCAGGTTTAATGGACTGTTTCAGTGTGGTACCACATTACTACGTGATCCAAACCAGAAGAAGCCAGGGATCTGTTCAACAAGTATGTGAAAAATGCGAAAATATGACCCTGATGAGGGCAAATCCCGGACCTAACCTAGACCTAACATGAGTTATTCTCTAAAATATTCATCGATGCCAGGTTTAATCGACTGTTTCAGTGTGGTACCACATTACTACGTGATCCAAACCAGAATAAAAACCAGGATCTCTACAACTAGTATGTGATGAATGCGAAAGTATGAGCCAGACGAGGGCAAATCCCAGACCTATCCCAGACATAACTTGCGTTATCATCTAAAATATTGACCGAAACCAGTTTTAATCTACTGTTTCAGTGTGGTACCACATTACTACGTGATCCAAACCAGAAAAAGCACAGAATCTGGCCATCAACTATGAGAAATATGCGAAAGTACGAGCCTGATGGGAGCAAATCCCAGACCTAACCAAGACCTAACATGCGTTATTCTGTAAAATATTGATCGAAACCAGGTTTAATGGACTGTTTCAGTGTGGTACCACATTACTACGTGATCCAAATCAGAAAAAACCCAGAATCTGTTCAACAAGTACGTGAAAAACGCGAAACTATGAGCCTGATGAGGGCAAATCCCAGACCTATCCCAGACATAACATGCGTTATCCTCTAAAATATTGATCGAAACCGGGTTTAATGGACTGTTTCAGTGTGGTACCACATTACTACGGGATCCAATCCAGAAAAAGGCCAGAATCTGTTCAACAAGTATGTGAAAAACGCGAAACTATGAGCCTGATGAGGGCAAATCCCAGACCTATCCCGGACATAACATGCGTTATCCTCTAAAATAGTGATCGAAACCAGGTTTATTGAACTGTTTCAGTGTGGTACCACATTACTACGTGATCCAAACCAGAAAAAACCCAGGATCCGTTCCACATGTATGTGAAGAATGCGAAATTATGTGTCTGATGAGGGAAAATCCCAGGCCTAACCTAGACCTAACATGCGTTACCCTCATAATTATTGATCGAAACCAGGTTTAATCGACTGTTTCAGTGTGGTACCACATTACTACGTGATCCAAACCAGACTAAAACCCAGGATCTGTACAACTAGTATGTGAAGAATGCGAAAGTATGAGCCTGGCGAGGGCAAATCCCAGACCTATCCCAGGCATAACTTACGTTGTCCTCTAAGATATTGATGGAAACAAGGTTTAATGGGCTGTTTCAGTGTGGTACCACATTAGTACATGATCCAAACCAGAATAAGCCAGGGATCTGTTCAACAAGTATGTGAAAAACGCGAAAGTATGACCCTGATAAGGGCAAATCCCAGGCCTAATCTAGACCTAACATGCGTTATCCTCTAAAATATTCATCGAAACTAGGTTTAATTGAATGTTTCAGTGTGATACCACATTACTACGTGATCTAATCCAGAAAAAGCCCAGGTTCTATCCATCAAGTATGAGAAATATGCGAAAGTATGAGCCCGCTGAGGGCAAATCCTAGACCTAACCCAGACCTAACATGCGTTATCCTTCAAAATATTTATCAAGACCAGATTTAATTGAATGTTTCAGTGTGGTACCACATTACTACGTGATTCAAACCAGAAAAAACCCAGGATCTGTTCAACAAGTATGTGGAGAATGCGAAACTATGTGTCTGATGAGGGCAAATCCCAGGCCCAACCTAGACATAACATGCGTTATCCTCTAAAATATTGAACGAAACCAGGTTTAATGGACTGTTTCAGTGTGGTACCACATTACTACGGGATCCAATCCAGAAAAAGGCCAGAAACTGTTCAACAAGTATGTGAAGAATGCAAAAGTGTGTGTCTGATGAGGGCAAATCCCAGGCCCAACCTAGACATAACATGCGTTATCCTCTAAAATATTGATCGAAACCAGGTTTAATGGACTGTTTCAGTGTGATACCACTTTACTACGGGATCCAATCCAGAAAAAGCCCAGGATCTAGCCAGGAAGTATGAGAAGTATGCGAAAGTACGAGCCTGATGAGAGCAAATCCCAGACCTAACCTAGACCTAAGATGAGTTATTCTCTAAAATATTGATCGAAACCAGGTTTAATGGACTGTTTCAGTGTGGTACCACATTACTACGTGATCCAAACCAGAAGAAGCCAGGGATCTGTTCAACAAGTATGTGAAAAATGCGAAAATATGATCCTGATGAGGGCAAATCCCGGACCTAACCTAGACCTAACATGAGTTATTCTCTAAAATATTCATCGATGCCAGGTTTAATCGACTGTTTCAGTGTGGTACCACATTACTACGTGATCCAAACCAGAATAAAAACCAGGATCTCTACAACTAGTATGTGATGAATGCGAAAGTATGAGCCAGACGAGGGCAAATCCCAGACCTATCCCAGACATAACTTGCGTTATCATCTAAAATATTGACCGAAACCAGTTTTAATCTACTGTTTCAGTGTGGTACCACATTACTACGTGATCCAAACCAGAAAAAGCACAGAATCTGGCCATCAACTATGAGAAATATGCGAAAGTACGAGCCTGATGGGAGCAAATCCCAGACCTAACCAAGACCTAACATGCGTTATTCTGTAAAATATTGATCGAAACCAGGTTTAATGGACTGTTTCAGTGTGGTACCACATTACTACGTGATCCAAATCAGAAAAAACCCAGAATCTGTTCAACAAGTACGTGAAAAACGCGAAACTATGAGCCTGATGAGGGCAAATCCCAGACCTATCCCAGACATAACATGCGTTATCCTCTAAAATATTGATCGAAACCGGGTTTAATGGACTGTTTCAGTGTGGTACCACATTACTACGTGATCCAAACCGGAAAAAGCCAGGGATCTGTTCAACAAGTATGTGAAAAATGCGAAAATACGACCCTGATGAGGGCAAATCCCGGACCTATCCCATACCTAACTTGCGTTATCCTCTAAAATATTTATCGAAACCAGGTTTAATTTACTGTTTCAGTGTGGTACCACATTACTACGTGATGCAATCCAGAAAAAGCCCAGGATCTAGCCATGAAGTATGAGAAATATGCGAAAGTACGAGCCTGATGAGAGCAAATCCCAGACCTAACCTAGACCTAACATGTTAGGTCTAAAATGTTCATCGAAGCCAGGTTTAATGGACTTTTTCAGTGTGGCACCACATTACTACGTGATCCAAACCAGAAAAAACCCAGGATGCGTTCAACAAGTATGTGAAGAATGCGAAAGTATGTGTCTGATGAAGGAAAATCCCAGGCCTAACCTAGACCTAACTTGCGTTATCCTCTAAAGTATTGATCGAAACCAGGTTTAATGGACTGTTTCAGTGTGATAACACATTACTACGTGATCCAATCCAGAAAAAGCCCAGGTTCTAGCCATCAAGTATGAGAAATATGCGAAAGTATGAGCCCGCTGAGGGCAAATCCCAGACCTAACCCAGACCTAACATGCGTTAACCTCCAATATATTTATCACGACCAGATTTAATTGAATGTTTCAGTGTGGTACCACATTACTACGTGATCCATACCAGAAAAAACCCAGGATCTGTTCAACAAGTACGTGGTGCATGCGAAACTATGAGCCTGATGAAGGCAAATCCCAGACCTATCCCAGACATTACTTGCGTTATCCTCTAAAATATTGATCGAAACCAGGTTTAATGGACTGTTTCAGTGTGGTACCACATTACTACTGGATCCAATCCAGAAAAAGGCCAGAAACTGTTCAACAAGTATGTGAAAAACGCGAAAGTATGACCCTGATGAGGGCAAATCCCAGGCCTAATCTAGACCTAACATGCGTTATCCTCTAAACTATTGATCGGAACTAGGTTTAATGGACTGTTTCAGTGTGGTACCACATTACTACGTGATCCAAACCAGAAAAACCGGGGATCTGTTCAACAAGTATGTTAAAAATGCGAAAGTATGACCCAGATGAGGGCAAATCCCAGACATGTCCCAGACCTAACATGCGTTGTCCTCTAAAATATTGATCGAAACCAGATTTAATGGACTGTTTCAGTGTGGTACCACATTACTACGTAATCCAAACCAGAAGAAGCCAGGGATCTGTTCAACAAGTATGTGTACAATGCGAAAATATGGCCCTGATGAGGGCAATTCCCAGGTCTAACCTAGACGTAACATGCGTTATCCTCTAAAATATTCATCGAAGCCAGGTTTAATGGACTGTTTCAGTGTGGTACCACATTACTACGGGATCCAATCCAGAAAAAGGCCAGAATCTGTTCAACAAGTATGTGAAAAACGCGAAACTATGAGCCTGATGAGGGCAAATCCCAGACCTATCCCGGACATAACATGCGTTATCCTCTAAAATAGTGATCGAAACCAGGTTTATTGAACTGTTTCAGTGTGGTACCACATTACTACGTGATCCAAACCAGAAAAAACCCAGGATCCGTTCCACATGTATGTGAAGAATGCGAAATTATGTGTCTGATGAGGGAAAATCCCAGGCCTAACCTAGACCTAACATGCGTTACCCTCATAATTATTGATCGAAACCAGGTTTAATCGACTGTTTCAGTGTGGTACCACATTACTACGTGATCCAAACCAGACTAAAACCCAGGATCTGTACAACTAGTATGTGAAGAATGCGAAAGTATGAGCCTGGCGAGGGCAAATCCCAGACCTATCCCAGGCATAACTTACGTTGTCCTCTAAGATATTGATGGAAACAAGGTTTAATGGGCTGTTTCAGTGTGGTACCACATTAGTACATGATCCAAACCAGAATAAGCCAGGGATCTGTTCAACAAGTATGTGAAAAACGCGAAAGTATGACCCTGATAAGGGCAAATCCCAGGCCTAATCTAGACCTAACATGCGTTATCCTCTAAAATATTCATCGAAACTAGGTTTAATTGAATGTTTCAGTGTGATACCACATTACTACGTGATCTAATCCAGAAAAAGCCCAGGTTCTATCCATCAAGTATGAGAAATATGCGAAAGTATGAGCCCGCTGAGGGCAAATCCTAGACCTAACCCAGACCTAACATGCGTTATCCTTCAAAATATTTATCAAGACCAGATTTAATTGAATGTTTCAGTGTGGTACCACATTACTACGTGATTCAAACCAGAAAAAACCCAGGATCTGTTCAACAAGTATGTGGAGAATGCGAAACTATGTGTCTGATGAGGGCAAATCCCAGGCCCAACCTAGACATAACATGCGTTATCCTCTAAAATATTGAACGAAACCAGGTTTAATGGACTGTTTCAGTGTGGTACCACATTACTACGGGATCCAATCCAGAAAAAGCCCAGAAACTGTTCAACAAGTATGTGAAGAATGCGAAATTATGTGTCTGATGAGGCAAAATCCTAGGCCTAATCCAGACCTAACTTGCGTTACCCTCAAAATTATTGATCGAATCCAGGTTTAATGGACTGTTTCAGTGTGGTACCACATTACTACGGGATCCAATCCAGAAAAAGGCCAGAAACTGTTCAACAAGTATGTGAAAAACGCGAAACTATGAGCCTGATGGGGGCAACTCCCAGACAAATCCCAGACATAACATGCGTTATCCTCTAAAATATTGATCGAAACCAGGTTTAATGGACGGTTTCAGTGTGGTACCACATTACTACGTGTCCAAACCAGAAAAAACCCAGGACCCGTTCTACATGTATGTGAAGAATGCGAAATTATGTGTCTGATGAGGGAAAATCCTAGGCCTAATCTAGACCTAACTTGCGTTACCCTCAAAATTATTGATCGAATCCAGGTTTAATGGACTGTTTCAGTGTGGTACCACATTACTACGGGATCCAATCCAGAAAAAGGCCAGAAACTGTTCAACAAGTATGTGAAAAACGCGAAACTATGAGCCTGATGGGGACAACTCCCAGACAAATCCCAGACATAACATGCGTTATCCTCTAAAATATTGATCGAAACCAGGTTTAATGGACGGTTTCAGTGTGGTACCACATTACTACGTGTCCAAACCGGAAAAAACCCAGGACCCGTTCTACATGTATGTGAAGAATGCGAAATTATGTGTCTGATGAGGGAAAATCCTAGGCCTAATCTAGACCTAACTTGCGTTACCCTCAAAATTATTGATCGAAACCAGGTTTAATCGACTGTTTCAGTGTGGTACCACATTACTACGGGATCCAATCCAGAAAAAGGCCAGAATCTGTTCAACTAGTATGTGAAAAACGCGAAACTATGAGCCTGATGAGGGCAAATCCCAGACCTAACCTAGACCTAACATTGTGTATCCTCTAAAATATTGGTCGCATCTAGCTTTAATTAAGTGTTTCAGTGTGGTACCACATTACTACGTGATCCAAACCAGAAAAAACCCAGGATCTGTTCAACAAGTATGTGAAGAATGCGAAAGTATGAGCCTGATGAGGGCAAATCTCAGACCTATCCCAGACCCAACTTGCGTTATCCTCTAAAATATTGATCGAAACCAGGTTTAATGGATTGTTTCAGTGTGGTACCACATTACTACGTGATCCAATCCAGAAAAAGCCCAGGATCGGGCCATCAAGTATGAGAAATATGCGAAAGTATGAGCCTGCTGAGGGCAAATCCTAGACCTAACCCAGACCTAACATGCGTTATCCTCTAAAATATTTATCAAGACCAGATTTAATGGACTGTTTCAGTGTGGTACCACATTAGTACATGATCCAAACAAGAATAAGCCAGGGATCTGTTCAACAAGTATGTGAAAAATGCGAAAGTATGACCCAGATGAGGGCAAATCCCAGACATGTCCCAGACCTAACATGCGTTGTCCTCTAAAATATTGATCGAAACCAGATTTAATGGACTGTTTCAGTGTGGTACCACATTACTACGTAATCCAAAGCAGAAGAAGCCAGGGATCTGTTCAACAAGTATGTGAACAATGCGAAAATATGGCCCTGATGAGGGCAAATCCCAGACCTATCCCAGACATAACATGCGTTATCCTCTAAAATATTGATCGAAACCTGGTTTAATGAATTGTTTCAGTGTGGTACCACATTACTACGTGACCCAAACCAGAAAAAGCCGGGGATCTGTGCAACAAGTATGTGAAAAATGCGAAAATATGACCCTGATGAGGGCAAATCCCGGACCTAACCTAGACCTAACATGAGTTATTCTCTAAAATATTCATCGAAGCCAGGTTTAATGGACCTTTTCAGTGTGGTACCCCATTACTACGTGATCCAAACCAGAAAAAACCCAGGATGCGTTCTACATGTATGTGAAGAATGCGAAATTATGAGTCTGATGAGGGAAAATCCCAGGCCTAACCTAGACCTAACATGCGTTACCCTCAAAATTATTGATCGAAACCAGGTTTAATCAACTGTTTCGGCGTGGTACCACATTACTACGTGATCCAAACCAGAAAGACCAGAATCTGGTCATCAACTATGAGAAATATGCGAAAGTACGTGCCTGATGAGAGCAAATCCCAGACCTAACCAAGACCTAACATGCGATATTCTGTAAAATATTGATCGAAACCAGGTTTAATGGACTGTTTCAGTGTGGTACCACATTACGACGTGATCCAAACCAGAACAAACCCAGAATCTGTTCAACAAGTATGTGAAAAACGCGAAAGTATGTGTCTGATGAAGGAAAATCCCAGGCCTAACCTAGAAATAACAAGCGTTATCCTCTAAAATATTGATCGAAACCAGGTTTAATGGACAGTTTCAGTGTGGTACCACATTACTACGTGATCCAAACCAGAAAAAGCCCAGAGTCTGGCCATCAAGTAAGAGAAATATGCGAAAGTACGAGCCTGATGAGAGCAAATCCCAGACCTAACCTAGACCTAGCATGAGTTATCCTCTAAACTGTTGATCGAGACCAGGATTAATCGACTGTTTCAGTGTGGTACCACTTTACTACGTGATCCAAACCAGAAAAACCCAGGATCTGTTCAACCAGTATGTTAAAAACGCGAAACTATGACCCTGATGAGGGCAAATCCCAGACCTATCCCAGACCTAACTTTCGTTGTCCTCAAAAATATTGATGGAAACCAGTTTGAATGGACTGTTTCAGTGTGGTACCACATTACTACGTGATCCAAACCAGAAGAAGCCAGGGATCTGTTCAACAAGTATGTGAACAATGCGAAAATATGTCCCCGATGAGGGCAAATCCCAGGTTTAACCTAGACATAACATGCATTATCCTCTAAAATATTCATCGAAACTAGGTTTAATTGAATGTTTCAGTGTGATACCACATCACTACGTGATCCAATCGATAAAAAGCCCAGGTTCTAGCCATCAAGTTTGAGAAATATGCGAAAGTATGAGCCCGCTGAGGGCAAATCCTAGACCTAACCCAGACCCAACATGCGTTATCCTCCAAAATATTTATGAAGACCAGAGTTAATAGAATGTTTCAGTGTGGTACCACATTACTACGTGATGCAAACCTGAAAAGACCCAGGATCTGTTCAACAAGTATGTGGAGAATGCGAAAGTATGTGTCTGATGAGGGCAAATCCGTGGCCTAACCTAGACATAACATGCGTTATCCTCTGAAATATTCATCGAAACCAGGTTTAATGGACTGTTTCAGTGTGGTACCACATTACTACGGGATCCAAACCAGAAAAAGGCCAGAATCTGTTCAACAAGTATGTGAAAAACGCGAAACTATGAGCCTGCTGAGGGCATATCCCAGACCTATCCCAGACATGACATGCGTTATCCTCTAAAATATTGATCGAAACCAGGTTTAATGGACTGTTTCAGTGTGGTACCACATTACTACGTGATCCAAACCAGAAAAAACCCAGGATCCGTTAAACAAGTATGTGAAGAATGCGAAAGTATGTGTCTGATGAGGGAAAATCCCTGGCCTAACCTAGACATAACATGCGTTATCCTCTAAAATATTCATCGAAACCAGGTTTAATGGACTGTTTCAGTGTGGTACCACATTACTACGTGATCCAAACCAGAATAAAACCCAGGATTTGTACAACTAGTATGTGAAGAATGCGAATGTATGGGCCTGACGAGGGCAAATCCCAGACCTATCCCAGACATAACTTGCGTTATCATCTAAAATATTGACCGAAACCTGTTTTAATCGACTGTTTCAATGTGGTACCACATTACTACGTGATCAAAACCAGAAAAAGCCCAGAATCTGGCCATCAACTATGAGAAATATGCGAAAGTACGAGCCTGATGAGAGCAAATCCCAGACCTAACCAAGACCTAACATGCGTTACTCTGTAAAATGTTGATCGAAACCAGGTTTAATGGACTGTTTCAGTGTGGTACCACATTACTACGTGATCCAAACCAGAAAAAAGCCAGAATCTGTTCAACAGGTATGTGAAAAATGCGAAAGTATGAGCCTGACGAGTGCAAATCCCAGACCTATCCCAGACATATCATGCGTTATCCTCTACAATATTGATCGAAACCAGGTTTAATGGTCTGTTTCAGTGCGGTACCACACTACTACGTGATCCAAACCAGAAAAAGCCAGGGATCTGTTCAACAAGTATGTGAAAATGCGAAAGTATGTGTCTGGTGAGGGAAAATCCCAGGCCTAACCTAGACATAACATGCGTTATCCTCTAAAATATTGATCGAAACCAGGTTTAATGGACAGTTTCAGTGTGGTACCGCATTACTACGTGATCCAAACCAGAAAAAGCCCAGAATCTGGCCATCAAGTATGAGAAATATGCGAAAGTATGAGCCTGCTGAGGGCAAATCCTAGACCTAACCCAGACCTAACATGCGTTATCCTCTAAAATATTTATCAAGACCAGATTTAATGGACTGTTTCAGTGTGGTACCACATTAGTACATGATCCAAACCAGAATAAGCCAGGGATCTGTACAACAAGTATGTGAAAAACGCGAAAGTATGACCATGATGGGGGCAAATCCCAGGCCTAATCTAGACCTAACATGCGTTATCCCCTAAAATATTGATCGAAACTAGGTTTAATGGACTGTTTCAGAGTGGTACCACATTACTACGTGATCCAAACCAGAAAAAACCCAGGATCCGTTCAACAAGTATGTGAAGAATGCGAAAGTATGAGCCTGCTGAGGGCAAACCCTAGACCTAACCCAGACCTAACATGAGTTATCCTCTAAAATATTTATCAAGACCAGATTTAATGGACTGTTTCAGTGTGGTACCACATTAGTACATGATCCAAACCAGAATAAGCCAGGGATCTGTTCAACAAGTATGTGAAAAACGCGAAAGTATGACCCTGATGGGGGCAAATCCCAGGCCTAATCTAGACCTAACATGCGTTATCCCCTAAAATATTGATCGAAACTAGGTTTAATGGACTGTTTCAGAGTGGTACCACATTACTACGTGATCCAAACCAGAAAAACCGAGGATCTGTTCAACAAGTATGTTAAAAATGCGAAAGTATGACCCTGATGAGGGCAAATCCCAGACCTATCCCAGACTTAACATGCGTTATCCTCTAAAATATTCATCGAAACTAGGTTTAATTGAATGTTTCAGTGTGATACCACATTACGCCGTGATCCTATCCAGAAAAAGCCCAGGTTCTAGCCATCAAGTATGAGAAATATGCGAAAGTTTGAGCCCGCTCAGGGCAAATCCTGGACCTAACCCAGACCTAACATGCGTTATCCTCCAAAATATTTATCAAGACCAGATTTAATTGAATGTTTCAGCGTGGTAGCACATTACTACGTGATCCAAACCATAAATATCCCAGGATCTGTTCAACAAGCATGTGAAGAATGCGAAAGTATAGGTCTGATGAGGGCAAATCCTACACCTAACCCAGACCTAAGATGCGTTATCCTCCAAAATATTTATCAAGACCAGATTTAATTGAACGTTTCAGCGTGTTATCACATTACTACGTGATCCAAACCATAAATATCCCAGGATCTGTTCAACAAGTATGTGATGAATCCGAAAGTATGGGTCTGATGAGGGCAAATCCCAGGCCTAACCTAGACCTAGCATGAGTTATCCTTTAAAATATTAACCGAGACTAGGTTTCATGGACTGTTTCCGTGTGGCACCACATTACTACGTGATCCAAACCAGAAAAAGCCCAGAATATGGCCATCAAGTATCAGAAATATGCGAAAGTATGACCCTGATTAGGGCAAATCCCAGGCCTAACCTAGACCTAGCATGAGTTATCCTCTAAAATATTGTTCGAGACCAGGATTAATCGACTGTTTCAGTGTGGTACCACATTACTATGTGATCCAAACCAGAAAAAGCCCAGAATATGGCCATCAAGTATGAGAAATATGCGAAGGTATGACCCTGATGAGGGCAAATCCCAGGCCTAACCTAGACCTAGCATGAGTTATCCTCTAAACTGTTGATCGAGACCAGGATTAATCGACTGTTTCAGTGTGGTACCACTTTACTACGTGATCCAAACCAGAAAAACCCAGGATCTGTGCAACAAGTATGTTAAAAACGCGAAACTATGACCCTGATGAGGGCAAATCCCAGACCTATCCCAGACCTAACTTGCGTTGTCCTCTAAAATATTGATGGAAACCAGTTTGAATGGACTGTTTCAGTGTGGTACCACATTACTACGTGATCCAAACCAGAAGAAGCCAGGGATCTGTTCAACAAGTATGTGAACAATGCGAAAATATGGCCCCGATGAGGGCAAATCCCAGGTTTAACCTAGACATAACATGCGTTATCCTCCAAAATATTCATCGAAACCAGGTTTAATGGACTGTTTCAGTGTGGTACCACATTACTACGGGATCCAAACCAGAAAAAGGCCAGAATCTGTTCAACAAGTATGTGAAAAACGCGAAACTATGAGCCTGATGAGGGCAAATCCCAGACCTATCCCAGACATAACGTGCGTTATCCTCTAAAATATTGATCGAAACCAGGTTTAATGGACTGTTTCAGTGTGGTACCACATTACTACGTGATCCAAACCAGAAAAAGCAAGGGATCTGTTCCACAAGTATGTGAAAAATGCGAAAATATGACCCTCATGAGGGCAAATCCCGGACCTAATCTAGGCCTAACATGAGTTATTCTCTAAAATATTCATCGAAGCCAGGTTTAATGGACTTTTTCAGTGTGGTACCACATTACTACGTGATCCAAACCAGAAAAAACCCAGGATCCGTTCTACATGTATGTGAAGAATGCGAAATTATGTGTCTGATGAGGGAAAATCCCAGGCCTAACGTAGACCTAACATGCGTTACCCTTAAAATTATTGATCGAAACCAGGTCTCATCGACTGTTTCAGTGTGGTACCACATTACTACGTGATCCAAACCAGAAAAAGCCAGGGATCTGTTCTACATGTATGTGAAGAATGCGAAAATATGTGTCTGTTGAGGGCAAATCCCGGACCTATCCCAGACCTAACTTGCGTTATCCTCTAAAATATTGATCGAAACCAGGTTTAATTTACCGTTTCAGTGTGGTACCACATTACTACGTGATCCAATCCAGAAAAAGCCCAGAATCTAGCCATGAAGTATGAGAAACATGCGAAATTATGAGCCTGATTAGGGCAAATCCTAGACCTAACCCAGACCTAACATGCGTTATCCTCTAAAATATTTATCAAGACCAGGTTTAATCGACTGTTTCAGTGTGGTACCACATTGCTACGTGATCCAAACCAGAAAAAACCCAGGATCCGTTCAAAAAGTATGTGAAGAATGCGAAAGTATGTGTCTGATGAGGGAAACTCCCAGGCCTAACCTAGACATAACATGCGTTATCCTCTAAAATATTGATCGAAACCAGGTTTAATGGACAGTTTCAAAGTGGTGCCACATTACTACGTGATCCAACCAGAAGAAGCCCAGAATCTGGCCATCAAGTATGAGAAATATGCGAAAGTACGAGCCGGATGAGAGCAAATCCCAGACCTAACCTAGACCTAACTTGAGTTATTCTCTAAAATATTCATCGAAACCAGGTTTAATGGACTGTTTCAGTGTGGTACCACATTACTACGTGATCGAAACCAGAAGAAGCCTGGCATATGTTCAACAAGTATGTGAACAATGCGAAAATATGACCCTGATGAGGGCAAATCCCAGGCCTAATCTAGACCTAACATGCGTTATCCTCTAAACTATTTATCGAAACTAGGTTTAATTGAATGTTTCAGTGTGGTACCACATTACTACGTGATCCAAACCAGAAAAAAACCCAGGATCTGTTCAACAAGTATGTTAAAAATGCGAAAGTATGACCCTGATGAGGGGAAATCCCAGACCTATCCCAGACCTAACATGCGTTGTCCTCTAAAATATTGATCGAAACCAGATTTAATGGACTGTTTCAGTGTGGTACCACATTACTACGCGATCGAAACCAGAAGAAGCCTGGCATCTGTTCATCAAGTATGTGAAGAATGCGTAAATATGGCCCTGATGAGGGCAAATCCCAGGTCTAACCTAGACATAACATGCGCTATCCTCTAAAATATTTATCGAAACTAGGTTTAATTGAATGTTTCAGTGTGATACCACATTACTGCGTGATCCAATCCAGAAAAAGCCCAGGTTCTAGCCATCAAGTATTAGAAATATGCGAAAGTATGGGCCCGCTGAGGGCAAATCCTAGACCTAACCCTGACCTAACATGCGTTATCCTCTAAAATATTTATCAAGACCAGATTTAATTGAATGTTTCAGTGTGGTACCACATTACTACGTGATCCAAACCAGAAAAACCCAGGATCTGTGCAACAAGTATGTTAAAAACGCGAAACTATGACCCTGATGAGGGCAAATCCCAGACCTATCCCAGACCTAACTTGCGTTGTCCTCTAAAATATTGATGGAAACCAGTTTGAATGGACTGTTTCAGTGTGGTACCACATTACTACGTGATCCAAACCAGAAGAAGCCAGGGATCTGTTCAACAAGTATGTGAACAATGCGAAAATATGGCCCCGATGAGGGCAAATCCCAGGTTTAACCTAGACATAACATGCGTTATCCTCCAAAATATTCATCGAAACCAGGTTTAATGGACTGTTTCAGTGTGGTACCACATTACTACGGGATCCAAACCAGAAAAAGGCCAGAATCTGTTCAACAAGTATATGAAAAACGCGAAACTATGAGCCTGATGAGGGCAAATCCCAGACCTATCCCAGACATAACGTGCGTTATCCTCTAAAATATTGATCGAAACCAGGTTTAATGGACTGTTTCAGTGTGGTACCACATTACTACGTGATCCAAACCAGAAAAAGCAAGGGATCTGTTCCACAAGTATGTGAAAAATGCGAAAATATGACCCTCATGAGGGCAAATCCCGGACCTAATCTAGGCCTAACATGAGTTATTCTCTAAAATATTCATCGAAGCCAGGTTTAATGGACTTTTTCAGTGTGGTACCACATTACTACGTGATCCAAACCAGAAAAAACCCAGGATCCGTTCTACATGTATGTGAAGAATGCGAAATTATGTGTCTGATGAGGGAAAATCCCAGGCCTAACGTAGACCTAACATGCGTTACCCTTAAAATTATTGATCGAAACCAGGTCTCATCGACTGTTTCAGTGTGGTACCACATTACTACGTGATCCAAACCAGAAAAAGCCAGGGATCTGTTCTACATGTATGTGAAGAATGCGAAAATATGTGTCTGTTGAGGGCAAATCCCGGACCTATCCCAGACCTAACTTGCGTTATCCTCTAAAATATTGATCGAAACCAGGTTTAATTTACCGTTTCAGTGTGGTACCACATTACTACGTGATCCAATCCAGAAAAAGCCCAGAATCTAGCCATGAAGTATGAGAAACATGCGAAATTATGAGCCTGATTAGGGCAAATCCTAGACCTAACCCAGACCTAACATGCGTTATCCTCTAAAATATTTATCAAGACCAGGTTTAATCGACTGTTTCAGTGTGGTACCACATTGCTACGTGATCCAAACCAGAAAAAACCCAGGATCCGTTCAAAAAGTATGTGAAGAATGCGAAAGTATGTGTCTGATGAGGGAAACTCCCAGGCCTAACCTAGACATAACATGCGTTATCCTCTAAAATATTGATCGAAACCAGGTTTAATGGACAGTTTCAAAGTGGTGCCACATTACTACGTGATCCAACCAGAAGAAGCCCAGAATCTGGCCATCAAGTATGAGAAATATGCGAAAGTACGAGCCGGATGAGAGCAAATCCCAGACCTAACCTAGACCTAACTTGAGTTATTCTCTAAAATATTCATCGAAACCAGGTTTAATGGACTGTTTCAGTGTGGTACCACATTACTACGTGATCGAAACCAGAAGAAGCCTGGCATATGTTCAACAAGTATGTGAACAATGCGAAAATATGACCCTGATGAGGGCAAATCCCAGGCCTAATCTAGACCTAACATGCGTTATCCTCTAAACTATTTATCGAAACTAGGTTTAATTGAATGTTTCAGTGTGGTACCACATTACTACGTGATCCAAACCAGAAAAAAACCCAGGATCTGTTCAACAAGTATGTTAAAAATGCGAAAGTATGACCCTGATGAGGGGAAATCCCAGACCTATCCCAGACCTAACATGCGTTGTCCTCTAAAATATTGATCGAAACCAGATTTAATGGACTGTTTCAGTGTGGTACCACATTACTACGCGATCGAAACCAGAAGAAGCCTGGCATCTGTTCATCAAGTATGTGAAGAATGCGTAAATATGGCCCTGATGAGGGCAAATCCCAGGTCTAACCTAGACATAACATGCGCTATCCTCTAAAATATTTATCGAAACTAGGTTTAATTGAATGTTTCAGTGTGATACCACATTACTGCGTGATCCAATCCAGAAAAAGCCCAGGTTCTAGCCATCAAGTATTAGAAATATGCGAAAGTATGAGCCCGCTGAGGGCAAATCCTAGACCTAACCCTGACCTAACATGCGTTATCCTCTAAAATATTTATCAAGACCAGATTTAATTGAATGTTTCAGTGTGGTACCACATTACTACGTGATCCAAACCAGAAAAAAACCCAGGATCTGTTCAACAAGTATGTGGAGAATGCGAAAGTATGTGTCTGATGAGGGCAAATCCCTGGCCTAACCTAGACATAACATGCGTTATCCTCTAAAATATTCATCCTAACCAGGTTGAATGGACTGCTTCAGTGTGGTACCATATTACTACGTGATCCAAACCAGAAAAAGCCAGGGATCTGTTCAACAAGTAAGTGAAAAATGCGAAAATATGACCCTGATGAGGGCAAATCACGGACCTAACCTAGACCTAACATGAGTTATTCTCTAAAATATTCATCGAAGCCAGGTTTAATGGACTGTTTCAGTGTGGTACTACATTACTACGTGATCCAACCAGAAGAAGCCCAGAATCTGGCCATCAAGAATGAGAAATATGCGAAAGTACGAGCCGGATGAGAGCAAATCCCTGACCTAACCTAGACCTAACTTGAGTTATTCTCTAAAATATTCATCGAAACCTGGTTTAATGGACTTTTTCAGTGTGGTACTACATTACTACGTGATCCAAACCAGAAATAGCAAGGGATCTGTTCAACAAGTATGAGAAATATGCGAAAGTATCAGCCTGATAAACGGGGTCGCGGGCGGTTGCGAGTTGGGGCTCGCAGCCGCCACTAAACGCGGCCCCGGGACGGATAGCGGCGGGATGGAGTGGCCCCGTCCCGCCGCTATGAGGCAGTGTGTCTACTGGGGGGACCGATTGTCCCCCCGGGGGATGGGCGCGAAAGCGCGGGCACGGGGAGGATACCGGAAGAATGCTTCGAGCGATTCCCGGTATCCTCCCAAAGCGTGCCGAAGGGTCACCGTGGGGTTTTTAGTGGGTAGGTCCCGCGCCTGTCGTTGTACGGGCGCGGGGAATCCCACACACCCCTCCCACCTCTCCCCAAGGAGGTGGGAGGGAGTCTTTCGAAGATTTTCCCCACGACAAAAAAAAAAAAAAAAAAAAAAAAGTATCAGCCTGATTATGGCAAATCCTAGACCTAACCCAGACCTAACATGCGTTATCCTCTGAAATATTTATCAAGACCAGGTTTAATCGACTGTTTCAGTGTGGTACCACATTGCTACGTGATCCAAACCAGAATAAACCCAGGATCCGTTCAACAAGTATGTGAAGAATGCGAAAGTAAGTGTCTGATGAGGGAAACTCCCAGGCATAACCTAGACATAACATGCGTTATCCTCTAAAATATTGATCGAAACCAGGTTTAATGGACAGTCTCAGTGTGGTACCACATTACTACGTGATCCAAACCAGAAAAAGCCCAGAATCTGGCCATCAAGTATGAGAAATATGCGAAAGTACGAGCCTGATGGGAGCAAATCGCAGACCTAACCTAGACCTAACATGAGTTATTCTCTAAAATATTCATCGAAGCCAGGTTTAATGGACTTTTTCAGTGTGGTACCACATTACTACGTGATCCAAACCTGAAAAAACCCAGGATCCGTTCAACAAGTATGTGAAGAATGCGAAAGTATGACCCTGATGGGGGCAAATCCCAGGCCTAATCTAGACCTAACATGCGTTATCCTCTAAAATATTCATCGAAACTAAGTTTAATTGAATGTTTCAGTGTGATACCACATTACTACGTGATCCAATCCAGAAAAAGCCCAGGTTCTAGCCATCAAGTATGAGAAATATGCGAAAGTATGAGCCCGCTGAGGGCAAATCCTAGACCTAACCCTGACCTAACATGCGTTACCCTTAAAATTATTGATCGAAACCAGGTTTCATCGACTGTTTCTGTGTGGTACCACATTACTACGTGATGCAAACCAGAAAAAGCCAGGGATCTGTTCTACATGTATGTGAAGAATGCGAAATTATGTGTCTGTTGAGGGCAAATCCCGGACCTATCCCAGACCTAACTTGCGTTATCCTCTAAAATATTGATCGAAACCAGGTTTAATTTACCGTTTCAGTGTGGTACCACATTACTACGTGATCCAATCCAGAAAAACCCAGGATCTAGCCATGAAGTATGAGAAACATGCGAAATTATGAGCCTGATTAGGGCAAATCCTAGACCTAACCCAGACCTAACATGCGTTATCCTCTAAAATATTTATCAAGACCAGGTTTAATCGACTGTTTCAGTGTGGTACCACATTGCTACGTGATCCAAACCAGAAAAAACCCAGGATCCGTTCAAAAAGTATGTGAAGAATGCGAAAGTATGTGTCTGATGAGGGAAACTCCCAGGCCTAACCTAGACATAACATGCGTTATCCTCTAAAATATTGATCGAAACCAGGTTTAATGGACAGTTCCAAAGTGGTACCACATTACTACGTGATCCAACCAGAAGAAGCCCAGAATCTGGCCATCAAGTATGAGAAATATGCGAAAGTACGAGGCGGATGAGAGCAAATCCCAGACCTAACCTAGACCTAGCTTGAGTTATTCTCTAAAATATTCATCGAAACCAGGTTTAATGGACTGTTTCAGTGTGGTACCACATTACTACGTGATCGAAACCTGAAGAAGCCTGGCATATGTTCAACAAGTATGTGAACAATGCGAAAATATGACCCTGATGAGGGCAAATCCCAGGCCTAATCTAGACCTAACATGCGTTATCCTCTAAAATATTCATCGAAACTAAGTTTAATTGAATGTTTCAGTGTGATACCACATTACTACGCGATCGAAACCAGAAGAAGCCTGGCATCTGTTCATCAAGTATGTGAAGAATGCGTAAATATGGCCCTGATGAGGGCAAATCCCAGGTCTAACCTAGACATAACATGCGGTATCCTCTAAAATATTTATCGAAACTAGGTTTAATTGAATGTTTCAGTGTGATACCACATTACTACGTGATCCAATCCAGAAAAAGCCCAGGTTCTAGCCATCAAGTATTAGAAATATGCGAAAGTATGAGCCCGCTGAGGGCAAATCCTAGACCTAACCCTGACCTAACATGCGTTATCCTCTAAAATATTTATCAAGACCAGATTTAATTGATTGTTTCAGTGTGGTACCACATTACTACGTGATCCAAACCAGAAAAAAACCCAGGATCTGTTCAACAAGTATGTGGAGAATGCGAAAGTATGTGTCTGATGAGGGCAAATCCCTGGCCTAACCTAGACATAACATGCGTTATCCTCTAAAATATTCATCCTAACCAGGTTGAATGGACTGCTTCAGTGTGGTACCATATTACTACGTGATCCAATCCAGAAAAAGCCCAGGATCTAGCCATGAAGTATGAGAAACATGCGAAATTATGAGCCTGATTAGGGCAAATCCTAGACCTAACCCAGACCTAACATGCGTTATCCTCTAAAATATTTATCAAGACCAGGTTTAATCGACTGTTTCAGTGTGGTACCACATTGCTACGTGATCCAAACCAGAAAAAACCCAGGATCCGTTCAACAAGTATGTGAAGAATGCGAAAGTATGTGTCTGATGAGGGAAACTCCCAGGCCTAACCTAGACATAACATGCGTTATCCCCTAAAATATTGATCGAAACCAGGTTTAATGGACAGTTTCAGAGTGGTACCATATTACTACGTGATCCAACCAGAAGAAGCCCAGAATCTGGCCATCAAGTATGAGAAATATGCGAAAGTACGAGCCTGATGGCAGCAAATCGCAGACCTAACCTAGACCTAACATGAGTTATTCTCTAAAATATTCATCGAAGCCAGGTTTAATGGACTTTTTCAGTGTGGTACCACATTACTACGTGATCCAAACCTGAAAAAACCCAGGATCCGTTCAACAAGTATGTGAAGAATGCGAAAGTATGACCCTGATGGGGGCAAATCCCAGGCCTAATCTAGACCTAACATGCGTTATCCTCTAAAATATACATCGAAACTAAGTTTAATTGAATGTTTCAGTGTGATACCACATTACTACGTGATCCAATCCAGAAGAAGCCCAGGTTCTAGCCATCAAGTATGAGAAATATGCGAAAGTATGAGCCCGCTGAGGGCAAATCCTAGACCTAACCCTGACCTAACATGCGTTACCCTTAAAATTATTGACCGAAACCAGGTTTCGTCGACTGTTTCTGTGTGGTACCACATTACTACGTGATCGAAACCAGAAGAAGCCCAGGATCTAGCCATCAAGTATGAGAAATATGCGAAAGTACGAGCCGGATGAGAGCAAATCCCAGACCTAACCTAGACCTAACTTGAGTTATTCTCTAAAATATTCATCGAAACCAGGTTTAATGGACTGTTTCAGTGTGGTACCACATTACTACGTGATCGAAACCAGAAGAAGCCTGGCATCTGTTCAACAAGTATGTGAACAATGCGAAAATATGACCCTGATGAGGGCAAATCCCAGGCCTAATCTAGACCTAACATGCGTTATCCTCTAAACTATTTATCGAAACTAGGTTTAATGGACTGTTTCAGTGTGGCACCACATTACGACGTGATCCAAACCAGAAAAACCGAGGATCCGTTCAACAAGTATGTTAAAAATGCGAAAGTATGACCCTGATGAGGGGAAATGCCAGACCTATCCCAGACCTAACATGCGTTGTCCTCTAAAATATTGATCGAAACCAGATTTAATGGACTGTTTCAGTGTGGTACCACATTACTACGTGATCGAAACCAGAAGAAGCCTGGCATCTGTTCAACAAGTATGTGAACAATGCGAAAATATGGCCCTGATGAGGGCAAATCCCAGGTCTAACCTAGACATAACATGCTCTATCCTCTAAAATATTCATCCTAACCTGGTTGAATGGACTGCTTCAGTGTGGTACCACATTACTACGTGATCCAAACCAGAAAAAGCAAGGGATCTGTTCAACAAGTATGTGAAAAATGCGAAAATATGACCCTGATGAGGGCAAATCCCGGACCTAACCTAGGCCTAACATGAGTTATTCTCTAACATATTCATCGAAGCCAGGTTTAATGGACTTTTTCAGTGTGGTACCACATTACTACGTGATCCAAACCAGAAAAAAACCAGGATCCGTTCTACATGTATGTGAAGAATGCGAAATTATGTGTCTGATGAGGGAAAATCCCAGGCCTAACGTAGACCTAACATGTGTTATCCTCTAAAATATTTATCAAGACCAGGTTTAATCGACTGTTTCAGTGTGGTACCACATTGCTACGTGATCCAAACCAGAATAAACCCAGGATCCGTTCAACAAGTATGTGAAGAATGCGAAAGTATGTGTCTGATGAGGGAAACTCCCAGGCATAACCTAGACATAACATGCGTTATCCTCTAGAATATTGATCGAAACCAGGTTTAGTGGACAGTTTCAGTGTGGTACCACATTAGTACATGATCCAAACCAGAATAAGCCAGGGATCTGTTCAACAAGTATGTGAAAAACGCGAATGTATGACCCTGATGGGGGCAAATCCCAGGCCTAATCTAGACCTAACATGCGTTATCCTCTAAAATATTGATCGAAACTAGGTTTAATGGACTGTTTCAGTGTGGTACCACATTACTACGTGATCCAAACCAGAAAAACCGAGGAACTGATCAACAAGTATGTTAAAAATGCGAAAGTATGTCCCTGATGAGGGCAAATCCCAGACCTATCCCAGACCTAACATGCGTTGTCCTCTAAAATATTGGTCGAAACCAGATTTAATGGGCTGTTTCAGTGTGGTACCACATTACTACGTGATCCAAACCAGAAGAAGCCAGGGATCTGTTCAACAAGTAAGTGAAAAATGCGAAAATATGACCCTGATGAGGGCAAATCACGGACCTAACCTAGACCTAACATGAGTTATTCTCTAAAATATTCATCGAAGCCACGTTTAATGGACTTTTTCAGTGTGGTGCCACATTACTACGTGATCCAAACCAGAAAAAACCCAGAATCTGTTCAACAAGTATGTGAAAAACGCGAAACTATGAGCCTGATGAGGGCAAATCCCAGACCTATCCCAGACATAACATGCGTTATCCTCTAAAATATTGATCGAAACCAGGTTTAATGGACAGTTTCAGTGTGGTACTACATTACTACGTGATCCAAACCAGAAAAAGCAAGGGATCTGTTCTACATGTATGTGAAGAATGCGAAATTATGTGTCTGTTGAGGGCAAATCCCGGACCTATCCCAGACCTAACTTGCGTTATCCTCTAAAATATTGATCGAAACCAGGTTTAATTTACCGTTTCAGTGTGGTACCACATTACTACGTGATCCAATCCAGAAAAAGCCCAGGATCTAGCCATGAAGTATGAGAAACATGCGAAATTATGAGCCTGATTGTGGCAAATCCTAGACCTAACCCAGACCTAACATGCGTTATCCTCTAAAATATTTATCAAGACCAGGTTTAATCGACTGTTTCAGTGTGGTACCACATTGCTACGTGATGCAAACCAGAAAAAACACAGGATCCGTTCAACAAGTATGTGAAGAATGCGAAAGTATGTGTCTGATGAGGGAAACTCCCAGGCCTATCCTAGACATAACATGCGTTATCCTCTAAAATATTGATCGAAACCAGGTTTAATGGACAGTTCCAAAGTGGTACCACATTACTACGTGATCCAACCAGAAGAAGCCCGGAATCTGGCCATCAAGTATGAGAAATATGCGAAAGTACGAGCCGGATGGGAGCAAATCCCAGACCTAACCTAGACCTAACTTGAGCTATTCTCTAAAATATTCATCGAAACCAGGTTTAATGGACTGTTTCAGTGTGGTACCACATTACTACGTGATCGAAACCAGAAGAAGCCTGGCATCTGTTCAACAAGTATGTGAACAATGCGAAAATATGACCCTGATGAGGGCAAATCCCAGGCCTAATCTAGACCTAACATGCGTTATCCTCTAAACTATTTATCGAAACTAGGTTTAATGGACTGTTTCAGTGTGGCATCACATTACTACGTGATCCAAACCAGAAAAAACCCAGGATCCGTTCAACAAGTATGTGAAAAACGCGAAACTATGAGCCTGATGAGGGCAAATCCCAGACCTATCCCAGACATAACATGCGTTATCCTCTAAAATATTCATCGAAACCAGGTTTAATAGACAGTTTCAGTGTGGTACTACATTACTACGTGATCCAAACCAGAAAAAGCAAGGGATCTGTTCAACAAGTATGTGAAAAATGCGAAAATATGACCCTGATGAGGGCAAATCCCGGACCTAACCTAGGCCTAACATGAGTTATTCTCTAAAATATTCATCGAAGCCAGGTTTAATGGACTTTTTCAGTGTGGTACCACATTACTACGTGATCCAAACCAGAAAAAACCCAGGATCCGTTCTACATGTATGTGAAGAATGCGAAATTATGTGTCTGATGAGGGAAAATCCCAGGCCTAACGTAGACCTAACATGTGTTACCCTCAAAATTATTGATCGAAACCAGGTTTAATTTACCGTTTCAGTGTGGTACCACATTACTACGTGATCCAATCCAGAAAAAGCCCAGGATCTAGTCATGAAGTATGAGAAATATGCGAAAGTATCAGCCTGATTGGGGCAAATCATAGACCTAACCCAGACCTAACATGCGTTATCCTCTAAAATATTTATCAAGACCAGGTTTAATCGACTGTTTCAGTGTGGTACCACATTGCTACGTGATCCAAACCAGAATAAACCCAGGATCCGTTCAACAAGTATGTGAAGAATGCGAAAGTATGTGTCTGATGTGGGAAACTCCCAGGCATAACCTAGACATAACATGCGTTATCCTCAAAATTATTGATCGAAACCAGGTTTAATCGACTGTTTCAGTGTGATACCACATTACTACGTGATCCAATCCAGAAAAAAGCCCAGGTTCTAGCCATCAAGTATGAGAAATATGCGAAAGTATGAGCCCGCTGAGGGCAAATCCTAGACCTAACCCTGACCTAACATGCGTTATCCTCTAAAATATTTATCAAGACCAGATTTAATTGAATGTTTCAGTGTGGTACCACATTACTACGTGATCCAAACCAGAAAAAACCCAGGATCTGTTCAAGAAGTATGTGGAGAATGCGAAGGTATTTGTCTGATCAGGGCAAATCCCTGGCCTTACCTAGACATAACATGCGTTATCCTCTAAAATATTCATCCAAACCAGGTTTAATGGACTGTTTCAGTGTAGTACCACATTACTACGGGATGCAAACCAGAAAAAGGCCAGAATCTGTTCAACAAGTATGTGAAAAACGCGAAACTTTGAGCCTGATGAGGGGAAATCCCAGACCTATCCCAGACATAATATGCGTTATCCTCTAAAATATTCACCGAAACCTGTTTTAATCGACTGTTTCAGTGTGGTACCACATTACTACGTGATCCAAACCAGAAAAAGCCCAGAATCTGGCCATCAACTATGATAAATATGCGAAAGTACGAGCCTGATGAGAGCAAATCCCAGACCTAAGCAAGACCTAACATGCGTTATTCTGTAAAATATTGATCGAAACCAGGTTTAATGGACAGTTTCTGTGTGGTACCACATTACTACGTGATCCAAACCAGAAAAAGCCCAGAATCTGGCCATCAAGTATGAGAAATATGCGAAAGTACGAGCCTGATGAGGGCAAATCCTAGACCTAGCCCAGACCTAACATGCGTTATCCTCTAAAATATTTATCAAGACCAGATTCAATTGAATGTTTCAGTGTGGTACCACATTACTACGTGATCCAAACCAGAAAAAGCGCAGGATCTGTTCAACAAGTATGTGGAGAATGCGAAAGTATGTGTCTGATGAGGGCAAATCCCAGGCCTAACCTAGACCTAACATGTGTTACGCTCAAAATTATTGATCGAAACCAGATTTAATGGACTGTTTCAGTGTGGTATCACATTACTACGTGATCTAAACCAGAAGAAGCCAGGCATCTGTTCAACAAGTATGTGAACAATGCGAAAATATGGCCCTGATGAGGGAAACTCCCAGGCATAACCTAGACATAACATGCGTTATCCTCTAAAATATTGATCGAAACCAGGTTTAATGGACAGTTTCAGTGTGGTACCACATTACTACGTGATCCAAACCAGAAAAAGCCTGGCATCTGTTCAACAAGTATGTGAACAATGCGAAAATATGACCCTGATGAGGGCAAATCCCAGGCCTAATCTAGACCTAACATGCGTTATCCTCTAAACTATTTATCGAAACTAGGTTTAATGGACTGTTTCAGTGTGGCACCACATTACTACGTGATCCAAACCAGAAACACCGAGGATCCGTTCAGCAAGTATGTTAAAAATGCGAAAGTATGACCCTGATGAGGGGAAATCCCAGACCTATCCCAGACCTAACATGCGTTGTCCTCTAAAATATTGATCGAAACCAGATTTAATGGACTGTTTCAGTGTGGTACCACATTACTACGTGATCGAAACCAGAAGATGCCTGGCATCTGTTCAACAAGTATGTGAACAATGCGAAAATATGGCCCTGATGAGGGCAAATCCCAGGTCTAACCTAGACATAACATGCGTTATCCTCTAAAATATTCATCGAAACTAGGTTTAATTGAATGTTTCAGTTTGATACCACACTACTACGTGATCCAATCCAGAAAAAGCCCAGGTTCTAGCCATCAAGTATGAGAAATATGCGAAAGTATGAGCCCGCTGAGGGCAAATCCTAGACCTAACCCTGACCTAACATGCGTTATCCGCTAAAATATTTATCAAGACCAGATTTAATTGAATGTTTCAGTGTGGCATCACATTACTACGTGATCCAAACCAGAAAAAACCCAGGATCTGTTCAACAAGTATGTGAAAAACGCGAAACTATGAGCCTGATGAGGGCAAATCCCAGACCTATCCCAGACATAACATGCGTTATCCTCTAAAATATTCATCGAAACCAGGTTTAATAGACAGTTTCAGTGTGGTACTACATTACTACGTGATCCAAACCAGAAAAAGCAAGGGATCTGTTCAACAAGTATGTGAAAAATGCGAAAATATGACCCTGATGAGGGCAAATCCCGGACCTAACCTAGGCCTAACATGAGTTATTCTCTAAAATATTCATCGAAGCCAGGTTTAATGGACTTTTTCAGTGTGGTACCACATTACTACGTGATCCAAACCAGAAAAAACCCAGGATCCGTTCTACATGTATGTGAAGAATGCGAAATTATGTGTCTGATGAGGGAAAATCCCAGGCCTAACGTAGACCTAACATGTGTTACCCTCAAAATTATTGATCGAAACCAGGTTTAATTTACCGTTTCAGTGTGGTACCACATTACTACGTGATCCAATCCAGAAAAAGCCCAGGATCTAGTCATGAAGTATGAGAAATATGCGAAAGTATCAGCCTGATTGGGGCAAATCATAGACCTAACCCAGACCTAACATGCGTTATCCTCTAAAATATTTATCAAGACCAGGTTTAATCGACTGTTTCAGTGTGGTACCACATTGCTACGTGATCCAAACCAGAATAAACCCAGGATCCGTTCAATAAGTATGTGAAGAATGCGAAAGTATGTGTCTGATGTGGGAAACTCCCAGGCATAACCTAGACATAACATGCGTTATCCTCAAAATTATTGATCGAAACCAGGTTTAATCGACTGTTTCAGTGTGATACCACATTACTACGTGATCCAATCCAGAAAAAAGCCCAGGTTCTAGCCATCAAGTATGAGAAATATGCGAAAGTATGAGCCCGCTGAGGGCAAATCCTAGACCTAACCCTGACCTAACATGCGTTATCCTCTAAAATATTTATCAAGACCAGATTTAATTGAATGTTTCAGTGTGGTACCACATTACTACGTGATCCAAACCAGAAAAAACACAGGATCCGCTCTACATGTATGTGAAGAATGCGAAAGTATGAGCCTGACGAGGGCAAATCCCAGACCTATCCCAGACATAACTTGCGATATCATCTAAAATATTCACCGAAACCTGTTTTAATCGACTGTTTCAGTGTGGTACCACATTACTACGTGATCCAAACCAGAAAAAGCCCAGAATCTGGCCATCAACTATGATAAATATGCGAAAGTACGAGCCTGATGAGAGCAAATCCCAGACCTAAGCAAGACCTAACATGCGTTATTCTGTAAAATATTGATCGAAACCAGGCTTAATGGGCTGTTTGAGAGTGGTACCACATTACTACGTGATCCAAACCAGAAAAAACCCAGAATCTGTCCAACAAGTATGTGAAAAACGCGAAACTATGAGCCTGATGAGGGCAAATCCCAGACCTATCCCAGACATAACATGCGTTATCCTCTAAAATATTGATCGAAACCAGGTTTAATGGACAGTTTCAGTGTGGTACCACATTACTACGTGATCCAAACCAGAAAAAGCCCAGAATCTGGCCATCAAGTATGAGAAATATGCGAAAGTACGAGCCTGATGAGGGCAAATCCTAGACCTAACCCTGACCTAACATGCGTTATCCTCTAAAATATTTATCAAGACCAGATTCAATTGAATGTTTCAGTGTGGTACCACATTACTACGTGATCCAAACCAGAAAAAGCCCAGGATCTGTTCGACAAGTATGTGGAGAATGCGAAAGTATGTGTCTGATGAGGGCAAATCCCAGGCCTAACCTAGACATAACATGCGTTATCATCCAAAATATTCATCGAAACCAGGCTTAATGGACTGTTTCAGTGTGGTACCACATTACAACGGGATCCAAACCAGAAAAAGGCCATAATCTGGCCATCAAGTATGAGAAATATGCGAAAGTTCGATCCTGATGAGAGCAAATCCCAGACCTAACCTAGACCTAACATGCGTTATCCTCTAAAATATTTACCAAGACCAGATTTAATGGACTTTTTCAGTGTGGTACCACAATAGTACATGATCTAAACCAGAATAAGCCAGGGATCTGTTCAACAAGTATGTGAAAAACGCGAAAGTATGACCCTGATGAGGGCAAATCCCAGGCCTAATCTAGACCTAACATGCGGTATCCTGTAAACTATTGATCGAAACAAGGCTTAATGGACTGTTTCAGTGTGGCACCACATTACTACGTGATGCAAACCAGAAAAACCGAGGATCTGTTCAACAAGTATGTTAAAAATGCGAAAGTATGACCCTGCACCCTCAGGGGCTGCCAGCCTTTCAGCTGCAGTACGGGCTTAACGAACCCGGGGTACCCGAGTCATACACACACCGTAAGCCTCCTGTTGGTCGTCACAACGACCCATTCACAATTCCCTATTGGTTTTGTGAATGGTACGTGACGGCAGGAGGAACGGGGGTCTTGGCTTAACCGCCTGGGCCACGAGTATGGCGACTCTATAAAATCGCCCTCCAATCCTAAGCTATGGTGCGCGGCAATGGGATGCATGGTTGGGGGAGAAGGCCCAATCCCAAGCGACCACCTCCGGGGAACCTGCTGAACCCCCGGAGTATATAGGCTTACCCGGGCAAGGCGGCTCTGCCCGGGCGGACCTTTTCTTCCGACCTGCTCGTGGAAATGTTATGGAGTTCAATATTAAAACGGGGATGGGACGGGGTAAGTCAGAGGGGGAGGACGAAGGCGGTGTTGGGACTGGAGTGACGGCGCTCGCGCCGCCTCCAGCGCCTGGCCCGGCTTCGTGGAAGGTGGAGGAGGACGACGAGACTGCGTCAGTCTCGTCCTTCTCCTCCACCAGGAGCCTCATAGGCTCTAAGAGGAAGAGGACGGGGCAGGCCGTCGTCGAGGTGGGCGGGGCGATGAGCCCGTCGGTGAGGCTGAGTTGCCTCAGGGACGAGGTGACCGAGGAGATATCGGAGAGGATCTCCTCGTCCCTGAGGCGGGTGGAGAAAGTCGCCGCTGCCTGCGCCTTTAAGGGGCAGAAAAGCGGTGGCGCGGAGGCCCTGAAGGCCGCGGCGGAGGAAATGAGGGAGGCGGCGCGGGAGCTCAGAGGGCGAAACGCCCGTCTGCAGCTCCTGTTGGAGGAGGAGCGACAGGGGAGGAGGAGGGCAGAGGCGCTGTGGAACAGCGCGGCCCTCCCTCCCATCCTCCCTCCTCCTCCAGCGCCGCGTCCCTCGGCGGAGGTAAATAAGCGGAGTGCGGCGGCAGTGGTGCGGGGCACCGCGGGCCCCTCCACCCGCACTCCGCCCGTGAAGAAGTCCCCGTCCTCCTCAGAAGACGATCTTCTGAGGAGGATTGGGGACATGATTGATGGCAAGCTGGCCGCCTTCCGGGAGGAGCTCCTCGCCGGAAGAGCGGTCAGCAGGAAGGCGGTGCCTCCCCGACCTGTTCCGGTACAGTCGGGGAAGGCAAAGAAGGGCGGAGTGAAGGCTCCGCCCAGCGTTGCGGCACCAGGGCCCCGGGTCGCGACCCCCAAGGGGGGTGGTGTACCCGTGGTCGCGGTGGTCGCGTCCTCCACGGCACCCTCCCAAGGGGGGGTGGCGTGGAGTGAGGTGGTGGGGCGGAAGGCGAAGCGGGCGGCGAGGAAGTCCTCGCAACCGCAGCCTCCGCCTCCGCCGCCGGCGGCCAAGGTAAAGGCCGCGAAGGTCGGGAAGGCACGACCAGGTCGTCCCCCAAAAACGGCAGCGGTGACGCTGACCGTTGCGCAGGGGGGCGACCTGACCCTCGCGGAGGCGATGCGGCTCGCCAGGGAGAATATCTCCCTGGAAGAGCTGGGCATCGCCTCCGTGAGGGCGAAGAGGGCCGTGACCGGGGGTCTCTTGCTGGAGATCCCCGGTGCAGAAGGCGGCGCGAAGGCGGATCGTCTCGCCCAGAGGCTCCGGGAGCAGCTGGGCGAGCGAGGTGTCCGGGTCGCCCGGCCCACGAAGCGCACGGAGATGCGCGTTTGTGGGCTGGACGACTCGGTCAGCGCACAGGATGTGTCCCGTGCCCTTGCGAGGGCGGGGGACTGTCCTGTGGAGGACCTGCGGATCGGAGAGATCCGCAGGTCGCCCTCCGGCCTCGGGTCGGTGTGGGCCCGGTGCCCCCTCTCCGCCGCCCGTAAGGTGGCGGAATCCGGGAGGGTGTTGGTGGGGTGGGTTTCGGCGCGAGTGGAAATCCTCGCGCCGCGCCCGCTCCAGTGTCACCGCTGCCTCGAATTGGGGCACGTGAGGCAGTGGTGCACCTCGCCGGTGGACCGCAGCGGTCAGTGTTACCGCTGCGGTGCCAAAGAGCACCGTGCGAGCCAGTGCTCGGCGGCCCCCCACTGCCCGCTGTGTGCGGACATGGGGAGGCCAGCCGATCACAGGGTGGGGAGCAAGAAGTGCTCCCCCCCCCCTCCCGGAAGGAGAGGAAGAGGCGGGCTGCACCGGCTCCGGTGCCGAGGGCGGTGGCATCGTCCTCCATGGAGGTGGACGGTGCTACGGGGACGGACGGCCGGGAGGAGGCTGGCGCGGCCATTAATTAATGCCGCCCCGCCTCCTCCTCCAGGCCAACCTCAACCACTGCCGCGCGGCACAGGACTTGATGTCCCAAGTCCTCGCGGAGTGGGGGGTTGGCCTGGCGGTCGCCGCCGAGCCGTACCGCGTCCCTGATCACCCTCATTGGGTGGGCGACGCGGACGGCTTGGTGGCGACGGTATGGGGAGGGGGCGACGGGTCCCCACCGTTCTCCTTGTTGGAGCGCGGTCGGGGATTCGTCGCCGTGGACTGGGGGGGAGTCGCTGTGGTGGGGTGCTACATTTCGCCCCGTAGCGGTCACGCTGCGTTCGAGCTGTACTTGGCCGAGGTCGCGGCATGCGTGCAGCGCTACGCGGCCCGGCCGGTGCTGGTCCTGGGGGATTTTAATGCCAAGTCGGTGGCTTGGGGATCCCCCAGGACCTTCGTTCGCGGCGGGATCCTGGGCGATTGGGCGGCGGGGCTCGACCTCCGGGTATTGAACCGGGGGTCGGAGCACACATGCGTGCGGCGATATGGGGGGTCCATCGTGGATGTTGGATTCGCGACCCCCAACGCCGTGCGCATGGTGTCGGGTTGGCACGTGGTCGCGGGGGCAGAGACACTCTCCGATCACCGGTACATCCGGATGGAGGTCTCTGCCGCCGCGAGTGCATCCCGACACGGCCGCCTGCGTGGCACCCCACCACGCCGCTGGGCGCTTCGGCGCCTGGACAAGGACGCCCTGATGGGAGCTGCCCTCGCTGCAACTTGGCCGCAGGGAGCGGCCGAGTTGCCGAGCATAGAGGAGGAGGTCGCCCGGCTCGGAGCATTGGTCGCGGGTATTTGCGACGCGGCGATGCCTCGGGTCGGGCGGGCTTCTCCTCGCCGGGCGGTGTACTGGTGGTCGGACGCGATCGCGGAGTTGCGAGTCGCGACTGTCC